>NC_092096.1:56437184-56637184 GCF_045679555.1 Salvelinus alpinus
CGTACTGGCCAATGATTATAACGTTGATTCTGATCCAACCATTAATTCATACATTGTCGTGCCCCTGGCCTGAGAGGATGGAAGTTCAATATGTAGATAGATGTATATGGCTAATGTTAACTAGCTAACGTTGCCCATGAATGGAAGTTATGCTAGCGAGCAAGCATTTTAGCCAGGTAGCCTCGGACAACAAAAAATAAAAATGTGTAGTGTATGACAGTGATGGACCATTTCGAGAACATGAAAGAGAGGAGGATGGCATGGGCGTTTCTCTACATGTAGGGTGAGTCAACATGTTTTTCTAATTGCACAAACATGCATGCACACACACACACGCACACAGAAATCAGAACCATGGACAGCCACATCATATTAAGTTCATGTTAATTGGACTAAATTGTTTATTGCATATTTTAGTTGTCAATGTATTAGACTAAGCAGAGGTGATTTAATGACGTTGAAATGTTGAAATTGAAATGGTGCTGGAAAAGTGGATTTTCTTTGTGGTTCTAAATCAATAGTTGTTAAGTGGTTTAAAAATGTCGGAAACACGAACTTGCTTGACCATGCTGTAGGTCATGTAACTGTCTGATACTTTACATGCTTTGTGGACTTCACTGGACAGAGGTTTGTATCTGGTTTTGTGATAAAACAAAGATGTGGTTGAATTTATTCCTTGCCACTGTGTCTTATTGTCTCGGTAATTAGGCCTACATATCACTGTCTCAAGGCATATAACAAGGTTATAGAGCAAACAACACAATTATCACAACACATAGGTTGTAATATGGCTTGGCTTCCCCAGTGATTGTACCCACACACCGCTACTGCCTGGTAGGTGTGTAAACCGACGCTGCACTTCTTACAAACAGAGCATTTATTGTAAATCATATACATGTATATCTGTGTGCGGTATGTGGAGTCAGAGAGATTCTCATGGTCTCTCCTGAAAAATGGATTTGTATCTCAGCAACTCTAAACTTGGTTAAATAACAGTTAAATAAAAAAGCACCTCTTCTGTGATAAGAAATATATGTGTGTTGGTGTTCCTCCATTTCTAATGGTGTGATGGAGCCTGACACATATTCAGCTAAACTGCTATTACTTTTAATCATATTGTATATTTGTATATGTGGTGGCAGGAAACGTTCTGTAGACAGAGAATAGAGATGTTCGGAGTGTATAAATGTATGGTTTATTATGTTAAAAACACACAGTCATACAGCAAAAATGTGATTCTCTATCAGATTATTTCTGACAAACTGTCAAAAAGTTATGGCTATTTAAGACATTACAGGATTATATAAATATAACATATAGACAATGTTAAAATTAAATTTTCTTTGTTCCATTGTAACTAATTTCAGTTACTAAAAGCAGTTCTATTAAGCTACAAATAGTAACATTTCTTCTTGGTGTCTTTGTGACAGTGGTGATATCTTTCACTGCTGCTGCAGGTGCCTGACATCAGAGTACACTGCATCCTCTCTGCTGGTCTTCTCTCTCACTCTTCTAGAGGAGGACTTCTTCTTGGGGGTGAAACTGACAGCTGCGTAGTTCAACACGTCACTGTCTTGATTCTGAGGGGGGTGGAGCCATGAGAAAAACCATTATGATGACAGCATGATCTACTATATAATGTTTCTATTCTCCTGTGGAAGAAAACACTCTACAAAAGACATGACTGTTCAGACTGTACACCCACTACAACGACCTGACAGTCAGTGGAACAGTGACAGAAGTTCCATGGAAAAATGAACAAAGATAAGTAGGTTACATCTAGTACAGTGACCTATTACTTCCAAGAAATGTTTATAACATAAAAAGCACAAATAAGCTGAATACTAGCTGTAAGGAAAATGTAATTGCAGTTTCTTGTAAAAACTGAAAATTTACTGTATTTATAAATGTTGACAAATTTACCTGATTTCCCTGGGACGTTGGGACATCTATCCTCCCTTCAAAGAGATTTATGACATTCAATCTCTTTTTAACCTCATGTAGTTGATTAACAATGCTTATACTTTGATTATTTAACTGACATTTCAAGAAGGTACATTGCATAGAGATGCATGAAACTTTAGATACATCAGCTATAACATTAGATACATTATATATAAAGTAATACCTCTGCTATCTCTGTTCAGAGTCTTGCACAGCGCCCAGACAAGTAGAAGGGTCACTATCCCCAGAACGATGTTGGAGACGACCAACGACAGAACAGTAGGACTCATATCAAATGGAGAATCATGTTCTGGAACTGTGGAAAGGGTATCAGTGAATTCATATTGTATTCATGAGCGCTTAGGGAGATCATCAAACAGTATGTAATCAAAAGCTGATGGTGATATTGTTTAGCTTGTTGAGACAAATGTATGGGATCGTTTTGAGGTAGGCCGTTTGCATGAATATACAGTATTGCTGTGGCAATTTACAGATGAAACGGGATTTACCTTGAATGTCCAGCTTGGTCCCATTCCCAAACAGTATCTCCCCACATGAGGCCACAGCACAGTAGTAAGTGCCAGCATCAGAGAAGCTGAGGTTCCTCTTGGGGAGGTTGTAGACACAGCCCTGTGTAGGAGACCCAGCCTCAGAGCTCTTCTCACACTGATCACTCCTGTATCCATGGGTGTAAATGATTCCTGGACGGGATTCTCCTGAGCCATGTCTGAACCAATAGACACTGTGTTCTCCTGCACAGGTCTCAGTGTGTATTGTACAGTTCAGAGTCACAGAGTCTCCTGGCTGGGCTGACTCAGACGCAGGCTGCTGGAGCACAGACATGCTGTTGGACTCTGAGTCTGAAGAGAGTGAGTAACTAAAGTAAGACTAAAGTAAGGTGTATGGGTGAAAAATATTACAAGCCATGTATTCACCAGCAGCATTTGATGAAACAGTTGTACGAGCATCAACATATCAACATACAGGGCCACAAAATTTGCAATGGTGGAAAAAGTCCTCAATGTCATACTTGAGTAAAAGTAACGATACCTTAATAGAAAATGTCTCAAGTAAAAGTGAAAGTCACCTAGTAAAATAATACTTGAGTAAAAGTCTAAAAGTATCTGGTTTTAAATGTACTTAAGTACAGTTTGGGGGAAAGTACTCAAATGTCAAGTGAATGCTATACATCAAATTCCTTCTATTAGGCAAACTAGACGGCACACTCTCACACTCCAACACTCAAGACATCATTTACAAACGCAGTATTTGTGTTTAGTGAGTCCGCCATATCAGAGGCAGTAGAGATGACAATGCGTTATATTGATAAATGTATGTGCGTCAATTGGACCATATTGCTGTCCTGCCTGAGCATTCGAAATGTATGAGTACTTTTGAGTGTCAGGGAAAATTTATGGGAGTAAAAAGTATATATTTTCTTTAGGAATGTAGTGGAGTAAAAGTCAACGTTGTCAAAAATATAAATGGTAAAGTAAAGTACAGATACCCCAAAAAACAACTTAAGTAGTACTTTGAAGTATTTATACTTAATTACTTTACACCACTGAACATTTTGAAATTCAAGACACAAATGTTTAGTTACCTTTGACAATTAAAACAGTTCCCTCTCCAATAGTGAGCTCATAGATGACTCTAGTGGAACAATAGTATGTAGCCGAGTCCCCTGGCTCTGCCTTGGAAATGGTCAAATTACAGGTGTAGACTCCTCTCCTCACACCCAAACGCTTGGTCTCAGTAAAGTCCTTGATAAAATTGTTGGAATAATAACTCTCTTGGCCAACATATGCTGATGACGCCATGTGAAGGGGTTTCTGTCCAACACTCTGCTTGAACCAATCAAAACTGGTCACTGACACATTTGGACGAAAGCAAGTGAGAGTCACAGTGCCTCCCAGCTCAGTAACCATCACAGGGGTTGGTTGGATTACGTTTGGTTTGGTAAAAGCACAAACTGTCAAAGCAAACAAACAAAATGGATCAAAGACAAAGACATGGATAAACCATTTCTACCCGTTACAGACAGAACATCCACTTAACTTATCATATTAAAACGACATACTTGAAATGATTAAAAAAGGAACTCAATTAAAACGTCTTACACTTACCCAAGTTGATGTAAAATATAAATAAGTGTCTGACCATCATTTTTACATCAGTCACTTCTGCACTGCATAGTGTGTGGGTCTGACAGTGGGGCACCTTATATATGATGACACTTTACATGTGGCCGTCATACAGTAGGAGGGAACACTGAAATTAGAGATTTTATTGGCTGACTACAAACTAAGAAATGTGTCCTCTGGCTTGCCATAGTTTAAAAACGTTCAAAGAAGACATTGTAAAGTAAGTCAGAGTCACTGGATTCTGCCAATCAAATATTGGCTTGATATGGCTGCTTCTTTGTTTTGAGAAATGAAACCTTAACTGAAATTAGTTCACTTTTGATGTTAGGACAGGAAACAGAGAAGGGTCTCATTCCGCTCTTCTCCAGCTAGTACCTCGGGTACTACTGTGTCCAGCAGAGGTTGAACTAACACTCAATAGGAATTTACCCACCATAGCATAAAAACTGCATATCCAGCATGCTCTTGGTTTTCATCCTAGGCCCCTAGGTGGCTGATAAACACATATGTAGTTATGATTATAATATGAGTGTACCCTATCGAAAAGTGTGCCTAGATCGAACAAATATGGAGAATACCCATGACCTCTCGATTAGTGTAAGATCTCAGAACTTACCCACACTTCACTGCTTGTTGCCCAGCGGCTGTATAGGGCACTTTTTTTTGGCAAATACGTGGTTTGGGTGGGTAGGAACCTACTATACCCTGAGTAAGATTCATTATCTAGCAAAGTCAGCCCACAGATATAAATAGATGGATGATGACAAGGCTTAACGGAATCAGAATTTGGTTGTGGCCAGTGGTGGAAAAAGTACACAATTGTCATACTTGAGTAAAAGTAAAGATACCTTAATAGAAAATGACTCAAGTAAAAGAGAAAGTCAACCCAGTAAAATACTACTTGAGTAAAAGTCTAAAAGTATTTGGTTTTAAATATATTTAAGTATCAAAAGAAAATGTTATTGCTAAAATATAGTTAAGTATCAAAAGTAAAAGTATAAATAATTTCAAATTCCTTATACTAAGCAAACCAGACAGCACCATTTTCGTGTTATTTTAATGTATGGATAGCCAGAGGCACACTCCACCACTGGGACATAATTTACAAACGAAGCATGTGTGTTTAGTGAGTCTGCCAGATCAGAGGCAGTAGGATGACCAGGGATGTTCTCTTGATAAGTGCGTGAATTGGACCATTTTCCTGTCCTGTTAAGCATTCAAAATGTAACAAGTACTTTTGGGTATCAGGGAAAATATATGGAGTAAAAAGTACATAGTTTTTTGTTGTTGTAATGTACTGAAGTAAAAGTAAAAGTTGTCAAAAATATGAGTAGTAAAGTAAAGTACAGATACCCCGAAAAACGACTTAAGTAGTACTTTAAAGTATTTTTACTTAAATACTTCACACCACTGGTTGTGGCTCACAAACTTCTCTGAATCATGTTATCCAGAAACAAACTGTTTGTGTACTGGTTTCCTTTATTTTAATGGTGGCTAATCTGACGCAGGCTAACCCAGAACAACAGGCCCTCTGTTCTGGAATCTAATCTGTTTACTGGAGAGTAAGATATGTGGTTTGGCCCCTTATGACAATTGTATCATCATCATTATCATCATCATTATATTACATATAAACATTAACTATTATTTTTAAATTTATGAGTGCAAATCATTGTAACTTTTCATTTATAATTTGGGGGTATGAAAGAGAAAATTGAAATTGTTCAAATCCCTACAGAATTTGAACTTGATGACCTGCTGTGGTTCTCATCATTGTCCACTAGAGCGCGGCATTCTCTCATATGTCACCTTTGGATAGGTATTGCTGACAACGTCACGAAATCGATGCGCACGCTGATGGGGCAGCAGTCTGTGTGTTGTTGTGATTCTGGATGGAAAGATAGCAACAATGACAAGAAACTGCCATGTGGGGAATCGTAAGTCGTTCTTTGAAGTTAGTTGCATCTTGTTCTTGATACCATGTCTTGTTTTGATGTGTTTTGACTGGTTTCATGTCAAATATGGCAAAAATGTGCTGTAAGGATGTATTTGAGAGACAACAAGTGCTCATTGTGCACATTTATTTATGTTTTCAATAAACATTGGAGACGAAATATAGATTACATGTTGTCAACAACCTAAGCCAACTCCATCTGTTTTGCCCTATAGTTTGTTGCTAAACAACCAAACCATCTAATAAAAATGCACACCTATAATCTACCCAAAATACTGATCATCTCCAATTCATAGGAGACAAAACATAAATAAAAAATAAATAAATAAACTGTTCTATGAATTTATCCCAGGAATATTATTACAGGTCTTCATGCAATTTGTAGGTTACTATTTTTAACAGTGGTTGGTCAGGTATTTGAGGCGTGTACCTGATCCCCTACCGAATGAGAGGGAACAGGCAGGAGGCGCGCGAGATGCTCGAGAATCCTGTTCGGTCCTCTTCACTAGCTCCAGCCCCGCCTCACTACGACAACGCTGCCTGCCTGGTCCATCCGCATCTGTCACAACTGTCTGCAGCTGCTTGAGCTCCGTGGCATGCCCTCAGTTATACCGGGATTTAGGTGGAGGTTTTCACGAGAAAGATAGCTATGTCGGAGGTACGGAAATTTACCAAAAGGTTGAGTAAACCAGGAACGGCAGCGGAACTCAGGCAAAGCGTCTCCGAGGCTGTGAGGACATCGGTGATTGTGGTTAGTATGATGATGGCTAATAATCTCTTCTTTGGCTAGCTAACGGTAGCCTACCTTGCTGTCCAAACCCGCTCACGAAACCCGAGGGTCCGGTCCATTTATTCTGTTTAATCCGGAAAAGCCTATGTGTACTTTTAGTTCATAACGTTACTTGAATGTCTGAATGTCGAAAGACAATTTTTTTTCACAGTTATTATCGAAGAGGCATGTCAGCGTCTCACCATTTCCTCAACGTCACCCACCCAGCAGAGCTTGCTACATTAGATTAGGATACAAGCTACCTCTTTCAATTTAAAAAGGCGTATTACGTCGTAATTAGCTGGTAATTAAGCAGTGACGGTTAGCAGAAAATTACCGTATTGAAACGGGATAATGTCCATATAAAGGAAGTATCGTATTTGCAGTATTTGTTTATTTTCCCTGTGGATAGTGGTGTGACATTGTTCAGGCAGATCAGAAGAGAGAACACATGGTATTCCATTTATCTTGGCTTCAGCTCCAGCGGCGGCTTTTGTGTGCTTGAGAATTGAGCATTGAGCAGTGCCAGTTCTGAGGTTGAATGTGCAGCTAGACTGCATGGTTTGCCTAGCTATCCCTAATTCCCTGTCGTGTAGCCTGGTCCTTTCTTTTCCCGGTACTGAATATTTGATGTTCCAGGCATGTAACGTATCATTATTGATCCTGGTGGTCTTTGATTATAGCTAGGCCTACAGTAAGAGTTCTGTCTCCATAGAAGCATTTCCCTTTTCTTTGTTGAAAGGACAATAGTAAGTGTTGTATCATGGATCATGATTTGTGCACTGGTCGGGGTTTGTGTTACAGTTGAACTGTGTGTAGTATTGGCCTGAAACACTTTGATGATGCAGGGTATGGCTTGAGATAAATTGCATATAATGCTGAAGAGGCACTGAGATTTAACCACTGACACAGGGCTCCTTTTGGTTCTCTCTGTGTGTGTGTGTGTGTGTGTGTGTGTGTGTGTGTGTGTGTGTACGACCTCTAGGGTTGTTTGACCTCATGCCCTCTTGATTTGTCATCATGATAGTTCTCCACTGTAAACTCTCCCACACTGTCAATGTCATCTGATTCGCTAGACATTTCTCTCTTTCTCATATGATGCAACCAATGCAAAATCCCAGCCAAGAAAACATTCAGTGGACTTTTGCAGACCTCTTAGGCCGGATCTTTTTATTCACAAAAATCTCCAGTCAAGTGAAGTTAATCAGGCATAGTAATCTTGTGATGAGGTTTGACGCTGACTGACGTGTGCTAGGCAACACAGGTTCCGAAGTGTGTTGTGTCTGGTTGAGCGGATGATCCTCGGGGTAATGGTCGCCGTGGTAATGGAGAACAAGTCCTGTTTTGTGGAGGTCGCGGAGCCGGCATTCTCACATGGGGATTCCCTGGAGGCATGCTCCAACCATACTTCCTGTGTGTGTGTGTGTGTGTGTGTGTCACTTACGTCAATGGGGCTGCTTGTCTTATTCTCCTTCCTGGAATGAACAGTTTTCTGCTCTTTCCATATTCCTGTATCTCTCAGTTGGTGTGTGTAGAAATGACCTTTCCTACATTCAATTGGAGGGGTAGGTATTTCCTTTGTCCTGGGCTCCATTCTCTGTGATCTGAAAGCTCAATTAAAAGCCTTAACTCCGTTTCAGCTCATAAGACATTGAGACGTTTTGAATGTTAGCTGAAAGGAACATACTGTAATTGACTAGGGTCGCTTAGATCATAAGGAAGCTCCTGAAGCGTCTCAAGAGGTGTTGTTTGGATCTAGTCTAGAGGAACGATATACATATAAGATTGTGTATTTACTCAATTCAAGTCAGGTCAAGGGTTGTGGGACATGGGAAGTCTGTGTTCTCAGTAAACACACAGACTGAAGTACTTACTGGGGTCAGGTGGAGGACATTGGAACTGTTGGTGCGTGTGTGTGTGTGTGTGTGTGTGTGTGTGTGTGTGTGTGTGTGTGTGTGTGTGTGTGTGTGTGTGTGTGTGCGTGCGTGCGTGCATATGTACACATAAACGCCAGTAGTAAAGCCCATCTGCTAGAGATAGACTTCTCCTCTGTCTTTCCACTGAACTGTATAAGACGGACAGCAATCTGGAAAAGTACTTCTCTCACTAACATTATAGCCAAAGCCAGTGATGGTGTTTGGAGTGTCCGGGGCCAGATTGATCGCCGAGTTGAAAAACCGGTGTGACGTACAGTAAAGTCCCATAAAGAGATGAGAAAGTGACTATATATGGGTGAATGTAGCAGGCAGGCAGGCAGGCGGCTACGCCCCAACCAGACCTAACCCCTTCTTCCTCCTTTCTTCCTCTGTGTTTCTTCTTCTCTCTTTCGTTTTCTTTCTCTCCCAGGCTGTTCTTCTCTAAAGGAGCTGAGCCAGAACTCTCTCTCTTTCCATCCCTCTCTCTTTTCCTCTCTCTCTCTATATGTCCCCCTTCTCTCTCTATCTCTCCTATGACTCTCTCTCTCTCCCACCTTCTCTCTCTATCTCTTCGCTTTCTGTCTCTCTCCCCCTTCTCTTGCTATCTCTCCTCTCTCTCTCTCTCTCTCTCTGTGTAACACGATCTGTCGCAATGGAACTGTATCTTCTGGTTCTGTGGTTCCACTGCTGCCCAACCTGTTGCACATGACAGGAAGCTGCTGCTCTCCTCTGAGCTGCTAGAAGTAATGAATTAAGCAGGCAGCAGAGCCTACCTACTGTAGCTGATTGTGAGGCCCAGCGACTATGTTGTTTACCATGTACAGTTGAAGTCGGAAGTTTATATACACCTTAGCCAAATACATTTAAACTAAGATTTTCACAATTCCTAACATTTAATCCTAGTAAAAATTCCCTGTCTTAGGTCAGTTAGGATCACCACTTTATTTTCAGAATGTGAAATGTCAGAATAATAGCAGAGAGAATGATTTATTTCAGCTTTAATTTCTTTCATCACATTCCCAGTGGGTCAGAAGTTTACATACACTCAGTTAGTATTTGGTAGCATTGCCTTTAAATTGTTTAACTTGGGTCAAACGTTTTGGGTAGCATTCCACAAGCTTCCCAGAATAAGTTGGGTGAATTTTGGCCCATTCCTCCTGACAGAGCTGGTGTAACTGAGTCAGGTTTGTTGGCCTCCTTGCTCACACACACTTTTTCAGTTCTGCCCACAAATGTTCTATATGATTGAAGTCAGGGCTTTGTGATGGCCACTCCAATACCTTGACTTTGTTGTCCTTAAGCCATTTTACCACAACTTTGGAAGTATGCTTGGGTTCATTGTCCATTTAGAAGAACCATTTGCGACCAAGCTTTAACTTCCTGACTGATGTCTTGAGATGTTGCTTCAATATATCCACCAAATTTTCCTGGCTCATGATGCCATCTATTTTTTGAAGTGCACCAGTCCCTCCTGCAGCAAAGCACCCCCACAACATGATGCTGCCACCCCCGTGCTTTACGGTTGGGATGGTGTTCTTTGGCTTGCAAGCCTCCCCATTTTTCCTCCAAACATAACAATGGTCATTATGGCCAAACAGTTCTATTTTTGTTTCATCAGACCAGAGGACATTTCTCCAAAAAGTACGATCTTTGTCCCCATGTGCAGTTGCAAACCCGGAGTCTGGCTTTTTTATGGCGGTTTTGGAGCAGTCTTCCTTGCTGAGCGGCTTTTCAGATTATGTTTATATAGGACTTGTTTTACTGTGGATATAAATACTTTTGTACCTGTTTTCTCCAGCATCTTCACAAGGTCCGTTGTTCTTGGAATGATTTTCACTTTTCGCACCAAAGTACCTTCATCTCTAGGAGACAGAACGCGTCTGCTTCCTGAGTGGGATGACGGCTGCGTGGTCCCATGGTGTTTATACTTGTGAACTATTGTTTGTACAGATGAACGTGGTACCTTCAGGCGTTTAGAAATTGCTCCCAAGGATGAACCAGACTTGTGGAGGTCTACAATTTTTCTTCTGAGGTCTTGGCTGATTTCTTTTGATTTTCCCATGATGTCAAGCAAAGAGCCACTGAATTTGGACGTAGGCCTTGAAATACATCCACAGGTACACCTTCAATTGACTCAAATGATGTCAATTAGCCTATCAGAGGCTTCTAAAGCCATGACATCATTTTCTGGAATTTTCCAAGCTGTTTAAAGGCACAGTCAACTTAGTGTATGTAAACTTCTGACCCACTGAAATTGTGATACAGTGAGTTTTAAGTGAAATAATCTGTCTGTAAACAATTGTTGGAAAAATTACTTGTGTCATGTACAAAGTAGAAGTCCTAACCGACTTGCCGAAACTATAGTTTGTTAACAAGACATTTGTTGAGTGGTTGAAAAACGAGTTTTAACGACTCCAATCTAAGTGTATGTAAACTTCCGACTTCAACTGTACATTTATACACATGCGTGTGTGTGTGTGAGAAACAGAGAACAATGACTGGGGGAGGGGAGGAGTGCGAAAGAGAGGGAGAATCACTGTGCACCAGCTGAAAGGGAAATAGTTGATCTGAAGTCCAGCATGTCCTCTCCCCACACTCCCTAATTCCCTGGACAGCAGTACAGCAGACCCTCTGCGTACCAGGTGGGACACACTTACAGCTGTGCACTGAACTGTGGCAGGGTGTTTGAGCCAGGAGTCCTAGAGAGGGGCCTGGTGGTTCTCTGACATGTTAGCTGACTGTGTCTCTCTCTCCCCTGAGTCTTTTGCCAATGTCCTTGGCCACTGGTCAGTGGCCACTGCAGAACAGTCTCCTCTAGTATGGATAGAGCTCTACCACATTCTGGGCTGCATGAAACTGCCCTCAGGCCCAGGAGTCTATTACCTAACATAGAGCAGATTACCGGTACATTGTGTTCAAGCAAGGCTTATCCTATGTCATATGTTCGCCTGCTTCTGCTGAGCCTTGCACTATTGTTAGAATGAATAATTATTGACTTTTCCTAGTTGCGTCTCCTTGGCTGACTTGCTTTGCCCTGGACTGATTCACATGACTTAGCCTCGCGTATGTGTGTTTTCTCTGAAAATGTCTTTGCATATAGGATATGAAATCATTCACTTCTCTATGAAACTCTCAACAGGATGCAGTGATATCACACCAGAGATGTGGTGGAGCAGCCATCTTTGTTTTGTGATTGTGTTGCCTTGGGAACATGTCAGACTGAGCCACTCCTGCAATAACTTGTGCCCTGCTACGCTAATTTTCACTCACTGCAGCAAGCAACCCCCCTCTGAACTCCCTGGCGTCAAAAAAAGAAACAGTAGCCAGGAACTAAGACCCTAAGGTCAAAGGTTATAAGGCATTTCTAGAACCCTGTGCAGTGCCTAACCCCTCTGCAGAGTACTTCAGTAAGGACCATGTAACACAGCCAACCTCTGGTGTCAGAGTGTTGGACTCCAACCCCGCAAAAGGACATTCTGTTGAACTAGACTACTGTGCCGTGTGTTCACAATCCTCTCAATGTTTTGAGTGATCCTCCAGCTGCTCTAAAGGTCTCCTCCAGTCCAGCAGTCACCCTAATATTTTTCACAGCTGCCTCTCTCTCTCTCTCTCTCTCTCTCTCTCTCTCTCTCTCTCTCTCTCTCTCTCTCTCTCTCTCTCTCTCTCTCTCTCTCTCTCTCTCTCTCTCTCTCTCTCTCTCTCTCTCTCTCTCTCTCTCTCTCTCTCTCTCTCTCGTTAAATTCAATTCAAAGGGCTTTATCGGCATGGGAAACACATGTTTACATTGCCAAAGCAGGTGAAATAGATAATAAACAAAAGTGAAATAAACAATCAGAAATGAACAGTTAACATTACACTCACAAAAGTTTCAAAGGAATAGAGGCATTTCAAATGTCATATTATGGCTATGTACAGTGTTGTAACGTTGGGCAAATAGTTCAAGTCCAAAAGGGAAAGTAAATACACATTGTATTTACAATGGTGTTTGTGCTTCATTGGTTGCCCTTTTCTTGTGGCAACAGGTCACACATCTTGCTGCTTTGATGGCACACTGTGATATTTCACCTAATAGATATGGGAGTTTATTAGAATTGGATTTGTTTTCAAATTATTTGTGTAATCTAAACTCAGTTTCCACGTAATTGTCTGCCTACAGCGGCCTCTCTCAATAGCAGGGTTAAGCTCACTGTCTGTACATAGTCAAAGCTTTCCTTCATTTTGGGTCAGTCACAGTGGTCAGTTATTCTGGTCAGGTATTCTGCCACTGTGTGCACTGTGTGCTCCATTTTGCTCAGTTTTTTGGTTAATAGTTTCCAATGTGTTAAGTGATTATGTTTTCTGGTGATATGGTTGGGTCTAATCGTGTTGCTGTCCTGGGGTTCTGCGGGGTCTATTTGTGTTTGCGAACGGAGCCACAGGACCAGCTTGCTTAGGGGACTCTTCAATAGATTAATCTCTCTGTAGGTGATGGCTTTGTTATGAACGGTTTGGGAATTGCTTCCTTTTATGTTGTTGTGGAATTGAACGCTAGAATTGAACGCCTCTTTTCTGGATTCTGATAATATAATTAGCGAGTCTCTCTTTTCATGCTCTGCAGTCGCCCTCTGAATTTTGTGTCTCTCTGTGATCTTTGCCCTCTAACCTCAGACATCTTTAGTTCAGGGAGAGTAGCTTCTCTCTGTCACATTGACAAATCTCTAGTCCAGCAGAGCAGAACAGATCAGGTGAGAAAAGAGCAGAGTGATGTTTTTCAGTCTCAGCTTCCAAACAACTGCCCAGACAGAGGAAAGCTGAAACACACTGTGCTTTTTCACAATTACACCATGCTGTTAGTGTGTTGTGTTACTCGTCTGGGACTCTGGTCTGTTTTGTACCCGGTCCACAGCCCCCTCTATGATACTCTGTCCCCTCTACAGATCATATTGAGGGGGAGAGATGAAACGCAGTGTGCTTTTTCACAATGACACCACCATGAGAGCTCAGGATTCAGTAGCTAGGAGGACTTTATTGGTCAGTCTTGGGCATCGTCCCAAATGCGTGTCTTTTTGTCGAGGCAAAACTTTTTGTGGAAGGTACTACGCAGCACACAGACCCTCTGGCGCACTCAACGTTGTTGATATATGTTGAGTTTCGCTGTAGGCCTATTTGGCAGGGAAACTGTGAAGCCAGCTGAATAGCCTATTGCCTGTTTCTCTTTTAGTCTTTTATTAAAGAATGTGAAACAATGTTGTGTCTGTTTGCTGCTTTTCATTAAATCATGAATAGCTGTTCTTTATATGGACTAAATACATGTGTTCATATGGGCAGAATATTATCTATAGGCTATAGCATACCAAATGTCGATCAGTTATGAAAATGAAACATTTAATGTGGAAAAAGGCAAAAATGTGTGCGTTTTAATTAACAAATAAAGTCTTTGTCACATGACTATAGATTTGGAAACATAGTGATTTTAGAGACACAAGGTAACAATAGCCCATGATTAAAGGTTTAGGTTATACTGGGCTCTCACCATCATTATTATTATTCACATCACTACAATTCAATCAAGTCACAATTATCAGATTTGGTATTGACATCAGTGAGCAGGCTTTCTGAGTCAGGAGAGACACATGGGTAGCCCTACCAACGGAAAACGTCTGAAAACAAAATTGATTCTGAAATTCAGACCACAGAAATCCAATGTTTGTATACTGAACAAAAATATAAACGCAACATGCAACAATTTCAACAGTTTTATTGAGTTACAGTTCATATAAGGAAATCAGTCAATTGAAATAAATAAATGAGGTCCTAATCCATGGATTTCACATGACTGGGCAGAGGCGCAGCCGTCGGTGGGCCTGGGAGGGCATATGCCCACCCAATTGGGAGCCAGGCCCAGCCAATCAGAATGAGATTTACCCCACAAAGGGGCTTTATTACAGACACCTGTGTAATGATCATGCTGTTTAATCAGCTTCTTGATATGCTTTTGAACGGGGTATGGTAGTAGGTGCCAGGCGCACCTATTTGAGTGTGTCAAGAACTGCAACGCTGCTGGGTTTTTCACACTCAACAGTTTCCTGTGTGTATCAAGAATGGTCCACTACCCAAAGGACATCACGCCAAATTGACACAACTGTGTCAACATGGGCCAGTATCCCTGTGGAACGCTTTCGACACCTTGCAGAGTCCATGCCCCGATGAATTTGGGCTGTTCTTTTGGCAAAAGGGGGTACAACTCAATATTAGGAAGGTGTTCTTAATGTTTTGTACACTCAGGCTTACTTTAGCTTACTGCTTACAAAAGAGCTAACAAATATTGTCACAATAAACAACATAGTGCTTTAGGAAAGACATGGCAAATACATATGGGAAATAAATAGCATAAATGACAAAGCAAATGTATTCCAACGCATCCCCCTGTTGATGTGAAGGAGTGGGTGAGGGTGTGTGCCTTTGTGTTTATGTGTCTGTCTGTCTGCATTTGCATTGTCTTTTCTTGTTAGCACTGATTTAGCTGATAGCTGTTTCATTGAACAAAGGTTTTTACTTGCAGTGACTGTAATTGGCTTACCTTCCTGCACTCATTGTAAGTTGCTCTGGATAAGAGCGTCTGCTAAATGACCGAAATGTAATGTAAATGTAATGTAAATGTGTGGTAGCTCGTCTGTGCGTCTCTTGGTAACTTGACTGTCTATGTTTCTCTACAGGAGCAGCCTAAGATCATCGAGCCGTTGGACTATGAGAACGTGGTGTTTCAGAGGAAAGCCCAGATCCACAGTGACCCTCACAGAGACCTGCTGCAGTGTCCTGTCGACGACATCTCGGTACACACACACACACACACACACACACACACACACACACACACAGGAAACATTTGTTTCGTTTGTTGAAATTCAATGTTTTATTTGAGGATATTTATAAAAGTGACATACTCTTTCAAATATGCTCCTAGAAACACTGGATAACCAGGCCCACATTTTGTAGGGTAGCTAGCGACAGCATTGCGACATATATCCCCACAGTAGCATATAATATGAATACCAGAAAATACTGCAGGAACAGTGGTTTATTTTATACCAAGATCAGCAACTTCTGTGAGAATTGACTCAGGGAGGGCGTTCATATAGATTTCTGTTTCTACGAATAAGTGTCTTTTCCCATTATCCACCAGTTCACAGCCTTGTTCTCCCCTGCAAGGAGGGACATATTTATTAGTTAAAACCAAGCGACCCAGCCAGTCCAGTTTAACTCAGTCACTGACAGATTATTGGGACTCTTTCAAATACACATTATTCAAACACACGTGGTTCTGATCAGGAGACACAAAGCAGTAAAAGCCTAAACGACTGTTCACCCTCATCTCTTTCCAAACCCCCCCCCCCCTCTCCCTCTCTGTGTAGGAGTCTCAGATCTCTCGTCAGAGGAGGACCGTGGTTCCCTCCGTGCCCCAGAATGCAGAGAGGGACGCCAAGAGCCTGTTTGCCAAAGAGGTTCTCATTCAGTCAACACTAGTACACAACAAATAAATGCCTGTAGACAAAACTTGACAAGCCTATATCGTAATAGCAATCAATAGGAACTTCGATGCCTGACCAGAAACAAACTACTGGTTGGTCCCAATAGAGAGATGTTGACCAGTTAATATTCCCAGTTAAGAAGTTTTAGGTTGTAGTTATTATAGGAATTATAGGACTATTTCTCTCTATACCATTTGTATTTCATATATCTTTGACTATTGGATGTTCTTATAGGCACTATAGTATTGCCAGCCTAATCTCGGGAGTTGATAGGCTTGAAGTCATAAACAGCGCAATGCTTGAAGCACAGTGAAGAGCTGCTAGCAAACGCAGGAAAGTGCTGTTTTGAATGAATGCTTGTGAGCCTGCTGCTGCCTACCACCGCTCAGTCAGACTGCTCTATCAAATATCAAATTATAGACTTAATTATAATATAATAAACACACAGAAATATGAGCCTTAGGTCATTAATATGGTCAAATCCGGAAACTATCATTTAGAAAACAAAACTTTTATTCTTTCAGTGAAATACGGAACCGTTCCCTATTTTATTGAACGGGGGGAATCCCTAAGTCTAAATATTGCTGTAACATTGCACAACCTTCAATGTTATGTCATAATTATGTAAAATTCAGGCAAATTAATTATGGTCTTTGTTAGTAAGAAATGTCTTCACACAGTTCGCAACGAGCCAGGCGGCCCAAACTGCTGCATATACCCTGACTCTGCATGCACAGAACGCAAGAGAAGTGACACAATTTCCCTAGTTAAAATAAATTCATGTTAGCAGGCAATATTAACTAAATATGCAGGTGTAAAAAAATATATTTGTGTATTGATTTTAAGAAAAGCATTGATGTTTATGGTAGAGGTCGACCGATTATGATTTTTCAATGCCGATACCGATACCGATTATTGGAGGACAAAAAAAGCCGATACCGATTAATCGGCCGATTTATTTAATAATAAAATAAAAAAGATATATATATATATCACACACACACACACATTTTTATAATAATGACAACTGAATGAACAATGAACACTTTTATTTTAACTTAATATAATACATAAATACACACACGCACACAGCTCTGAAGTGACAATGATACTGAAGAGTCTGCTTAGGAGACAAATACTCTCAACTGTTTGAATAAAAATAGAGTTTAAGTTACCTGTGATGAATGTTGAAAACAAACTTTAATTTCTATATGCAGGAAATCCTATTTTAATAATGGGCATGGTAAGAATTGACAACCAAAGTGCGAGTCATAATTCCCATGACACCTAGCAAAATCTGAAAAGCGGTTCCTTCATTTATTCCATAGGATATTTTTAGATTCACTTAAAATAAGGTCTGTGTTTCGTGTAGGCTTACATCACCGTGCCAATTTTATAACTGTGTAGATATCCATAGGACAAGGTAACTCTGATCAATATTGGCTAAATATAAGCGAAGATAAAAAAAATTATAGAGTGGATTTATGAAAATACAGTGGGGAGAACAAGTATTTGATACACTGCCGATTTTGCAGGTTTTCCTACTTACAAAGCATGTAGAGGTCTGTAATTTTTATCATAGGTACACTTCAACTGTGAGAGACGGAATCTAAAACAAAAATCCAGAAAATCACATTGTATGATTTTTAAATAATTAATTTGCATTTTATTGCATGACATAAGTATTTGATCACCTACCAACCAGTAAGAATTCCGGCTCTCACAGACCTGTTAGTTTTTCTTTAAGAAGCCCTCCTGTTCTCCACTCATTACCTGTATTAACTGCACCTGTTTGAACTCGTTACCTGTATAAAAGACACCTGTCCACACACAATCAAACAGATTCCAACCTCTCCACAATGGCCAAGACCAGAGAGCTGTGTAAGGACATCAGGGATAAAATTGTAGACCTGCACAAGGCTGGGATGGGCTACAGGACAATAGGTAAGCAGCTTGGTGAGAAGGAAACAACTGTTGGCGCAATTATTAGAAAATGGAAGAAGTTCAAGATGACGGTCAATCACCCTCGGTCTGGGGCTCCATGCAAGATTTCACCTCGTGGGGCATCAATGATCATGAGGAAGGTGAGGGATCAGCCCAGAACTACACGGCAGGACCTGGTCAATGACCTGAAGAGAGCTGGGACCACAGTCTCAAAGAAAACCATTAGTAACACACTACGCCGTCATGGATTAAAATCCTGCAGCGCACGCAAGGTCCCCCTGCTTAAGCCAGTGCATGTCCAGGCCTGTCTGAAGTTTGCCAATGACCATCTGGATGATCCAGAGGAGGAATGGGAGAAGGTCATGTGGTCTGATGAGACAAAAATAGAGCTTTTTGGTATAACTCCACTCGCCGTGTTTGGAGGAAGAAGAAGTATGAGTACAACCCCAAGAACACCATCCCAACCGTGAAGCATGGAGGTGGAAACATCATTCTTTGGGGATGCTTTTCTGCAAAGGGGACAGGACGACTGCACCGTATTGAGGGGAGGATGGATGGGGCCATGTATCGCGAGATCTTGGCCAACAACCTCCTTCCCTCAGTAAGAGCATTGAAGATGGGTCGTGGCTGGGTCTTCCAGTATGACAACGACACGAAGCACACAGCCATGGCAACTAAGGAGTGGCTCCGTAAGAAGCATCTCAAGGTCCTGGAGTGGCCTAGCCAGTCTCCAGACCTGAACCCAATAGAAAATCTTTGGAGGGAGCTGAAAGTCCGTATTGCCCAGCGACAGCCCCGAAACCTGAAGGATCTGGAGAAGATCTGTAGGGAGGAGTGGGCCAAAATCCCTGCTGCAGTGTGTGCAAACCTAGTCAAGAACTACAGGAAACGTATGATCTCTGTAATTGCAAACAAAGGTTTCTGTACCAAATATTAAGTTCTGCTTTTCTGATGTATCAAATACTTATGTCATGCAATAAAATGCAAATTAATTACTTAAAAATCATACAATGTGATTTTCTGGATTTTTGTTTTAGATTCCGTCTCTCATAGTTGAAGTGTACCTATGATAAAAATTACAGACCTCTACATGCTTTGTAAGTAGGAAAACCTGCAAAATCGGCAGTGTATCAAATACTTGTTCTCCCCACTGTATGTTGACAAACGTTACCTTATCCTAGTGAGATTTACACGGGTATCAAAACGTCGAGGCGGTTTAAGCCTGCACGAAACACAGACCTTATTTGAAGTAGATCAAGACATTCTCTATGGAAGATATGAACGGTAAAATAACGAAGGAACCCCTTTCAAATTCAGCCGCAAGTTATTACAGGAATTATAACGCGTCGACTATTTCTCTCTAAACCATATACCTTTGAATAATCTGGAAACTATCACCTCGAAAACAAAACGTTTATTCCGTTCCGTATTTTATCTAACGGGTGGCATCCATGAGTCTAAATATTCCTGTTACATTGCATAACCTTCAATGTTGTCATAATTACGTAAAGTTCTGGCAAATTAGTTCGCAAAGAGCCCAAACTGTTGCATATACCCTGACTCGGCGTGCAATGAACGCAAGAGAAATGACACAATTTCACCTGATTAATATTGCCTGCTAACCTGGATTTCTTTTAGCTAAATATGCAGGTTTAAAAATATATACTTGTGTATTGATTTTAAGAAAGGCATTGATGTTTATGGTTAAGTACACATTGGAGCAATGACAGTCATTGATTGATTGTTTTTTATAAGATAAGTTTAATGCTAGCTAGCAACTTACCTTAGCTTACTGCATTCGCTAACAGGCAGGCTCCTCGTGGAGTGCAATGTAATCAATGCAAGATTGGATCCCCCGAGCTGACAAGGTTAAAAATCTGTCGTTCTGCCCCTAAACGAGGCAGAACGTTCCTAGGCCGTCGTTGAAAAGATGAATGTGTTCTTAACTGACTTGCCTAGTTAAATAAAGATTAAATAAAGGTGTAAAAAAATATATTAAAAAAATCGATTGTTATGAAAACCTGAACATTTCCCGATTAATCGGCCATTCCGATTAATCGGTCGACCTCTAGTTTATGGTTAGGTAAACATTGGTGCAATGACAGTGCTTTTTTCACGAATGCGCTTGTTAAATCATCACCCGTTTGGCGAAGTAGGCTGTGATTCGATGATAAATTAACATGCACCGCATTGATTATATGCAATGCAGGACAAGCTAGATAAACTAGTAATATCATCAACCATGTGTAGTTAACTAGTGATTATGTTAAGATTGATTGTTTTTTATAAGATACGTTTAATGCTAGCTAGGAACTTACCTTGGCTCCTTGCTGCACTCGCGTAACAAGTGGTCAGCCTGCCACGCAGTCTCCTCGTGGAGTGCAATATAATTGTCCATAATCGGCATCCAAAAATGCCAATTACCGATTGTTATGAAAATTTGAAATCGGCCTTAATTAATCGGCCATGCCGGTCGACCTCTAAACTTGACATACAATGACACTTTTCTGGCATGGTGTGAACTGTGAACTCCTTATTACCCTGGTCCCCTGGTGTTGTAATGTTACTAATTGAGCTCTAATGTTGACCTGTTTGGCAGTGCATCAAGACTTACAACACGGACTGGCATGTCATCAACTACAAATATGAAGCGTACTCGGGAGATTTCCGCATGCTCCCAACGTAAGTCTAGAATAGAAAAGCTATTGACATACGCATGCTTCCAAGGTGCTATAAATCTGGAAAAGAAAAGCCATTGATAGAAAGAAACAGCATAGAAATGACCAGATTGTAGATAGGAAGCAAGGCGTAGATGTATTCACGATATAGACTAGCTGTTGATCCATTGAGGATTTAGACTAGCTGTTGATCCATTGAGGGTATAGCCTAGCTGTTGATCCATTGAGGATATAGCCTAGCTGTTGATCCATTGAGGATTTAGACTAGCTGTTGTTCCTTTAAGGATTTAGACTAGCTGTTGATCCATTGAGGGTATAGCCTAGCTGTTGATCCATTGAGGATATAGCCTAGCTGTTGATCCATTGAGGATATAGCCTAGCTGTTGATCCATTGAGGATATAGCCTAGCTGTTGATCCATTGAGGATATAGCCTAGCTGTTGATCCATTGAGGATATAGCCTAGCTGTTGTTCCTTTAAGGATTTAGACTAGCTGTTGATCCATTGAGGGTATAGCCTAGCTGTTGATCCATTGAGGATATAGCCTAGCTGTTGTTCCTTTAAGGATTTAGACTAGCTGTTGATCCATTGAGGATATAGCCTAGCTGTTGATCCATTGAGGATATAGCCTAGCTGTTGTTCCTTTAAGGATATAGACTAGCTGTTGATCCATTGAGGATTTAGACTAGCTGTTGTTCCTTTAAGGATTTAGACTAGCTGTTGATCCATTGAGGGTATAGCCTAGCTGTTGATCCATTGAGGATATAGCCTAGCTGTTGATCCATTGAGGATTTAGACTAGCTGTTGTTCCTTTAAGGATTTAGACTAGCTGTTGATCCATTGAGGGTATAGCCTAGCTGTTGATCCATTGAGGATATAGCCTAGCTGTTGATCCATTGAGGATATAGCCTAGCTGTTGATCCATTGAGGATATAGCCTAGCTGTTGATCCATTGAGGATATAGCCTAGCTGTTGATCCATTGAGGATATAGCCTAGCTGTTGATTCATTGAGGTTATAGCCTAGCTGTTGATTCATTGAGGTTATAGCCTAGCTGTTGATCCATTGAGGTTATAGCCTAGCTGTTGATCCATTGAGGTTATAGCCTAGCTGTTGATCCGTTGAGGATTTAGACTAGCTTTTGATACTGTACAAAGACACACTGTTGAAATGACCTGAACCAAGATACAGTAGAAAGGAGTTGATGTATTGAGTATATAGTTCTGGGTTGCTGACACACAACAACCCTCTCTCTCACACACACAACAACCATCTCTCTCACACACACAACAACCATCTCACACACACAACAACCCTCTCTCTCACACACACAACAACCCTCTCTCTCACACACACAACAACCATCTCTCTCACACAACAACCATCTCTCTCACACAACAACCCTCTCTCTCACACACACAACAACCATCTCTCTCACACAACAACCCTCTCTCTCACACAACAACCCTCTCTCTCACACACACAACAACCCTCTCTCTCACACAACAACCATCTCTCACACACACAACAACCATCTCTCTCACACAACAACCCTCTCTCTCACACAACAACCCTCTCTCTCACACACAACAACCCTCTCTCTCACACAACAACCCTCTCTCTCACACAACAACCCTCTCTCTCACACAACAACCCTCTCTCTCACACAACAACCATCTCTCTCACACAACAACCCTCTCTCTCACACAACAACCCTCTCTCTCACACAACAACCCTCTCTCTCACTCAACAACCCTCTCTCTCACACAACAACCCTCTCTCTCACACAACAACCCTCTCTCTCACACAACAACCATCTCTCTCACACAACAACCCTCTCTCTCACACAACAACCCTCTCTCTCACACAACAACCATCTCTCTCACACAACAACCCTCTATCTCACACAACAACCTTCTCTCTCACACAACAACCCTCTCTCTCACACAACAACCATCTCTCTCACACAACAACCCTCTCTCTCACACAACAAGCATCTCTCTCGCACAACAACCCTCCCTCTCACACAACAACCATCTCTCTTACACAACAACCCTCCCTCTCACACAACAACCCTCTCTCTCACACAACATTCTCTCTCTCACACAACAAGCATCTCTCTCGCACAACAACCCTCCCTCTCACACAACAACCCTCCCTCTCACACAACAACCCTCCCTCTCACACAACAACCCTCTCTCTCACACAACAACCCTCTCTCTCACACAACAACCCTCTCTCTCACACAACAACCCTCCCTCTCACACAACAACCATCTCTCTTACACAACAACCCTCTCTCTCACACAACAACCCTCTCTCTCACACAACAACCTTCTCTCTCACACAACAACCCTCTCTCTCACACACACAACAACCAACTCTCTCACACGACATGTGTTTTCACAGTAAAGGCCTGAAGATGGACAAGCTGCCGGCTCACGTGTTTGAGATCGATGAAGACGCTAAAGATGAGGTGAGTGGAATGTTAGGCCTGGGGGTGATGGACCAGTCTGTGTGTGTGCGCGCCTACGTACATGTGTGCGAGAGAGAGAGAGAGACATTGATTATCAGACGATGGTGAGTGGTCTGGTATGCTCAAGGGTCTTTTGTGTGGCCAGTTCACTCACGTCCTCTAGGTCTTGTTGGCTTGGTGGTGGTCATGTTTAAAATACCCTTTTGACTTTGAGCATAACATCAACACATTGCTGCATCCCCCCCAAAGCGTTTTAGAAAAGATGCTAACAATACAATACAATGCATCAAATAAGAGTAATTCAACAGAGATACCGTAGCTTACATCCAGAAATCCTAACCGCCACTGTGCCACTATGATGTGGTTTTGTGGCGGGAGAGCATTTGCAGCTGTACTCAGTAGGGTCTACAGCCACAGCCTGTTTCCAGATGTGTTTGTGCTATCTTGCCTACGCCTATGGTCATTGTCACATTAGGAGTAGGCAAGACAGCACAAACAGATCTGGGACCAGGCTACTGCAGCCAGCCAGTACAGCCAGTAGCTCGCTCGCCTAATGAACCTAAGTCCTCCTCAATCCTCTTTAGCAGTGAAACCAGAGCTGTACTTTTCTAAAAATAGTTCTCATCGACCCCTCATCGGCCTGGCCGGATGTGGATAAACTTAACATTAAAAGGGTTGTAATTGAACGATTGAAGGAAAATAAACAGCTGCCAGACATATTGCTGAGAGCACAGAGCAGACAGCAGAGGCTATCACTGAATCACTCCAGGGCTGCGGCTGCAATGGAACCCTATTCCCTATATAGTGCACTACCTTTGACCAGAGCCCTATGGGTCCTGGGCCCAAATGTAGTGCACTATACAGGGAAATAGGCGGCCATTTTAAATACAGCAAAGTACTAAAGAGAGAGGGAGAAAGAGAGCAGAGCAGAGGCCATCTATCAATCCAGGCAGCACAAAAAGATGCTGGCTAATGTTACATGACTTACAATGTCCTTTATTGCTACACCCCAGACATCTTGTCTCAGAGGGAGAGAGCAGTAATAGTGTATTAAATCAAATAGTTTTGGCACATGCGCCGAATACAACAGGTGTAGACCTTACAGTGAAAGCCCTTAACCAACAATGCAGTTTTAAGAAAAATAAGGGTTAAGAAAGTATTTACTCAAATAAACTGAAGTAAAAAAAAAAAATATATATATATTACAATTTTTTTTTAGACAAAAATTAAAATAAAGAAGAAAAATAGAAAAATAACAAATAATTACGGAGCAACAATAAAATAACAATAGCGAGGCTATATACAGGGGGTACCACTACAGAGTCAATGTGCGGGGGCACCGGTTAGTTGAGGTAATTGAGTTCATATGTACATATAGGTAGATGTAAACTGACTATGCATGGATTATAAACAGAGAGTAGAAGCAGCATACAAATGTGTGTGGGGGGGCAATCAAATAGTCCGGGTAGCCATTTCATTAGCTGTTCAGGAGTCTTATGGCTTGGGGGTAGAAGCTGTTAAGAAGCCTTTTGGTCCAAGACTTGGGGCTCCGGTACTGCTTGCCGTGCGGTAGCAAAGAGAACAGTCTATGACTAGGGTGGCTGGAGTCTTTGGCAATTTTTAGGGCCTTCCTCTGACACCGCCTGGTACAGAGGTCCTGGATGGCAGGAAGCTTGGCCCCATTGATGTACTGGGCCGTACGAACTTCACTCTGTAGTGCTTTGCGGTTGGAGGCCGAGCAGTTCCAACGTACCAGGCGGTGATGTAGCCAGTCAGGATGCTCTCGATGCTGCAGCTGTAGAACTTTGTGAGGATCTGAGGACCCATGCCAAATGTTTTCAGTCTGAGGGGGAATAGGGGTTGTCATGCCCTCTTCACAACTGCCTTGGTGTGTTTGGACCATGATAGTTTGTTGGAGATGTGAACACCAAGGAACTTGAAGCTCTCAACCTGCTCCACTACAGCCCTGTTGATGAGAATGGGGGCATGCTCGGTCCTCCTTTTTCTGTAGTCCACAATCATCTCCTTTGTCTTGATCACGTTGAGGGAGAGGTTGTTATCCTTGCACCACACTGCCATGTCTCTGAGCTCCTCCCTATAGGCTGTCTCATTGTTGTCGGTGATCAGGCCTGCCACGTTGTGTCGTCGGCAAACTTAATGATGGTGTTGGAGTCGTGCTCGGCCATGCAATCATGGGTGAACAGGGAGTACAGGAGAGGGCTGAGCACACACCCCTGAGGGGCCCCTGTGTTGAGGATCAGCGTGGCAGATGTGTTGTTACCTACCCTTACTACCTGGGGGCGGCCCGTCAGGAAGTTCAGGATCCAGCTGCAGAGGGAGGTCTTTAGTCCCACGGTCCTTAGCTTAGTGATGAGCTTTGACGGCACTATGGTGTTGAACACTGAGCTGTAGTCAATGAATAGCATTCTCACATAGGTGTTATTTTTGTCCAGGTGGGAAAGGGCAGTGTGCAGTGCAACAGAGATTGCGTCATATGTGGATCTGTTGGGGGCGGTATGCAAATTGGAGTGGGTCTAGGGTTTCTGGGATAATGGTGTTGATGTTAGCCACTTCATGGCTACAGACGTGAGTGCTACACGTCGGTAGTCATTTAGGCAGGTTACCTTGGTGTTCTTGGGCACATGGACTATGGTTGTCTGCTTGAAACATGTTGGTATTACAGACTCGGTCAGGGACAGGTTGAAAATGTCAGTGAAGACACTTGCCAGTTGGTCAGCGCATGCTCAGAGTACACATCCTGGTAATCCGTCTGGCCCTGCGGCCCTGTGAATGTTGACCTGTTTAAGGGTCTTACGCACGTCGGTTACGGAGAGGGTGATCACATAGTCATCCGGATAGCTGATGCTCTCATGCATGTTTCAGTGTTGCTTGCCTCGAACCGAGCATATAAGGTATTTAGCTCGTCTGGTAGGCTCGTGTCACTGGGCAGCTCGCGGCTGTGCTTCCCTTTGTGGTCCGTAGTAGTTTGCAAGCCCTGCCACATCCCGACAAGCAGAGTCGGTGTAGTCCTGTATTGACGCTTTGCCTGTTTGATGTTTCGTCAGAGGGCATAGCAGGATTTCTTATAAGTGTCAGGGTTAGAGTCCCGCTCCTTGAAAGAGGCAGCCCTACCCTTTAGCTAAGTGCAGATGTTGCCTGTAATCCATTGCTTCTGGTTGGAGTATGTACGTACAGTCACTGTGGGGACAACGTCATCGATGCACTTATTGATGAACCCAGTGACTGATGTGATGTACTCCTCAATGTCATCAGTAGAATCCCAGAACATATTCCAGTCTGTGCTAGCAAAACAGTCCTGTAGCTTAGCATCTGCGTCATCTGACCACTTCCTTATTGAGCAAGTCACTGGTAATTCCTGCTTTTTGTTTTGTTTGTCAGCAGGAATCAGGATACTGTAGCTCTATATGTAGCCTACTCCTTTTATCCCAGCCTACTTTTATAACCACTGGAGAGAGAGAGAGAGAGAGAGAGAGAGAGAGAGAGAGAGAGAGAGAGAGAGAGAGAGAGAGAGAGAGAGAGAGAGAGAGAGAGAGAGAGAGAGAGAGAGAGAGAGAGAGAGAGAGAGAGAGATAATATATATATATATTGAGGGTGGGAGGGAGGGAAACAGAGCAATGGAGAGAGAGAACAGAGGAGTGACCATAAGAATTAATAAATGATAATGCAATCAGGGAGATTGGTGAGGAATCCCACATGAAAAATACTATAGTATACTATGGTATAAATACTATATTATTCATTGTAGTTTTTTTGCGGACTTCAGAGTATTCACTGTAGTATTTTTTCGGACTGTAGTCCTCAAAAACATTACAGTGAATACTGTAGTGTTGCAGACTCCTCTGAGGAGGAGTAGTTGGAAGGATCGGAGGACCGATGCGCAGCGTGGTACGTGTTCATGCTCTTTAATAAAACAATCGAACACTGAAACAAAACAATAAACGACACGTGAAATAACTAACCGATACAACAGTTCCGTGTGGAACACACAGACACAGAAAATAAACACCCACCCAACACAGGTGGAAAAAGGCTACCTAAGTATGATTCTCAATCAGAGACAACTAACGACACCTGCCTCTGATTGAGAATCATACCAGGCCAAACGAAAAAACCAACATAGAAAAACGAACATAGATAACCCACCCAACTCACGCCCTGACCATACTAAAACAAAGAAATAACAAAAGAACTAAGGTCAGAACGTGACAATTACTGTAGTTGTATTATCTTTGATATAACAGTAGGGGTTTCTCCTGGAGGAAACCTATTTGCGGACTATTGTGTTTTTGGAGACATTATTGTAGTAATTACTGTAGTGCTTTTGCAGCCTGTAGCATACTGCAGTATTTACTATAGTATTCTACTGTATACTACAAAATGTTATAGTAAGAATTACACATGGCAGAGGGATACTACAGTGTGTAGTATAGTATACTACAGTTTACTACATAATTATATAGTAAGTACAGGAGTATTCTAGAGTAAACTGGATAATTTTTTCATGTGGGATTGATAGAGTAGAGGGGTGGATAGAGGAATGAAGGGGGTTCTCAGAGCACCACTCAGAGCAAGGGAAGGGTGGGAGTGATGTGGGAGGACAGAGGAGAGAGCTCAGCCAATTGGATTACATGACAGAACTAGAGAGAGGCGTACTTACGATCGGACGAGCGCAAAGGATAGTGCCACTTCTCAATTTGTTAACTGAGCTGGATGTGTGTGTGTGTGTGTGTGTGTGTGCGTGCGTGCGTGCGTGCGTGCGTGCGTGCGTGCGTGCGTGCGTGCGTGCGTGCGTGCGTGCGTGCGTGCGTGCGTGCGTGCGATAGCTACAGCATGGCATTTCTCTGTATGCATGTGGTTTCTCTGTATATCCCAACAGCAGTAAGAGGATTAGGTATTGGATTGGGATACATATTTACTGTGTTTGTAAGTGTCTGTTCTTTGAGTGGCAATGTCCTTGTTATGGATATTAATGTTGGGATAAATGGTCTCATGGAGATTTTCACTGCAAATTAGTTGAGTTGGTGAAGTGATGGTTGTGGTTAAATGGGTTAAATGACTTCGGCCCATTCATGGGAATCAGAGAAATTCTCTCCATATCTTTCTGTATGAATTATGTATGTCTCTGCACATTGTGTGTGTGTGTGTGTGTGTGTGTGTGTGTGTGTGTGTGTGTGTGTGTGTGTGTGTGTGTGTGTGTGTGTGTGTGTGTGTGTTAGACTCAGTGACAAAAGTTATTTTGTTTGTGAATGTGTGGTTATTATTTCTGTTTGTGTGATTGTGTGGGTGTGTGTTTGTCTGTGTATCTGTGCAAACATGTATCTGTGTGTTTGTCTGTGGGTGTGTTGTCTCTGGGAGTGTGTGATGTGTGTGTATTAGCCTATTGATTGCATATCCATACACATTATCAATCCTAACTCTCCTTCGTGTGTGTGTGTGTGTGTGTGTGTGTGTGTGTGTGTGTGTGTGTGTGTGTGTGTGTGTGTGTGTGTGTGTGTGTGTGTGTGTGTGTGTGTGTGTGTGTGTGTGTGTGTGTGTGTGTGTGTGTGTGTGTGTGTGTGTGTGTGTGTGTCACCAGGACTCGTCATCTCTGTGCTCTCAGAGAGGGGGTATCATGAAGCAGGGCTGGCTGCAGAAAGCCAACATCAACAGCAGCCTGTCTGTCTCCATGAGGGTGAGTCAGAACAGCTCACCCACCATCCTTGTCTACTGACTATACAGTGCATTCGGAAAGTACTCAGACCCCTTGACTTTTCCCCCAAAAATGTACGTTACAGTCTTATTCTTAAATAGATTTTAAAAAAACAATTCTCATCCATCTACATACAATACCACATAATGACAAAGGGAAAACAGGTTTTTGAAATGTTTGCACATTTATTAAAAATAATAAACAAAAACACCTTATTTATGTAAGTATTCCAACCCTTTGTTATGAGACTTGAAATTGAGCTCAGGTGCATCCTGTTTCCATTGATCATCCTTGAGATGTTTCTACAACTTGATTGGAGTACACCTATGGTAAATTCAATTGATTGGATATTTGTATGATTTTTTTAAATTTAACCTTATTTAACCTATACAGGTTTTTGTCATTGAGATAAAATCTCTTTTTCAAGAGAGACCTGGTGCAACAGCAGCAGGGGGAACAAAGTTTCAGACGAAACAACTTATATACTCTAACACAATATTGAACAAAACTATAGACACACACATACAGTACAACAATTACATATTACGTAAAGAAACACAAATGTCATAACTAAATGATTTGGAAAGGCACACACCTGTCTATATAATGTCCCACAGTTGACAGTGCATATCAGAGCAAGAACCAAGCCATGAGGTCGGAGGAATTGTCCGTAGAGCTCAAAGACAGGATTGTGTCCGGGCACAGATCTGGGGAAGGGTACCAAAACATTTCTGCAGCATTGAAGGTCCCCAAGAACAAAGTGGCCTCCATCATTCTTAAATTAAAGAAGTTTGGAACCACCCAGACTTTCTAGAGCTGGCCGCCCGGACAAACTGAGCAATCGGGGGAGAAGGGCCTTAGTCAGGTAGGTGACCAAGAACAGTTCCTCTGTGGAGATGGGAGAACCTTCCAGAAGGACAATCATCTCTGCAGAACTCCACCAATCAGGCCTTTATGGTAGAGTGGCCGGAAGACGGAAGCCACTTCTCAGTAAAAGGCACATGACAGCCCGCTTGGAGTTTGCCAAAAGGCACCTAAAGGACTCTCAGACCATGAGAAACAAGATTCTCTGGTCTGATGAAACCAAGACTGAACTCTTTGGCACCATCCCTACGGTGAAACATGGTGATGGCAGCATCATGCTGTGGGGATGTTTTTCAGCGGCAGGGACTGGGAGACTAGTCAGGATCAAGGGAAAGATGAACAGAGCAAAGATCAGAGAGATCCTTGATGAAAACCTTCTCCAGAGTGATCAGGACCTCAGACTGGGGAGAAGGTTCACCTTCCAATAGGAAAACGACCCTAAGCACACAGCCAAGACAACGCAGGAGTGGCTTCGGGACAAGTCTCTGAATGTCCTTGAGTAGCCCAGCCAGAGCCCGGACTTGAACCCGATTGAACATCTCTGGAGAGACCTGAAAATAGCTGTGCAGAGACGCTCCCCATCCAACCTGACAGAGCTTGAGAGGATTTGCAGAGAGGGATGGGAGAAACACCCCTAATACAGGTGTGTCAAGCTTGTAGCGTCATACCCAAGAAGACTCAAGGCTGTAATTGCTGCCAAAAATGGTTCAAAGGGTCTGAATACTTATGTCAATGTGATATATTTTACTTGCAAAAATTTCTAAAAACCTGTCTTGCTTTGACATTATGGGGTATGAGGAAAACATTTTTTTAAATCCATTTTAGAATAAGGCTGTAACGAAATAAAACGTGGAAAAAGTCATGGGATCTGAATTCTTTCCGAATCACTGTAGATGTACAAGAAATGACGTAGATCATGTACCACAAAAGCACTGTGCAGGCTTTTGTTCAGCACTAACATACCTGATTAGGGCCCTATAAAATCAGTTATATATAAATATTACATTTTTTCCGTTTTGTTTTCCCAGGTTTCAGTTTTTCCCCATTTTTTTCACGTTTTTGCTCTCAAAATAATATTTTTTTAAATGAAAAACAACACAATTGGGTGTTCTAAGTCCACAACAATGCTTAAACCACACCAGGAGACCACTTGAGGACTTGGAAAAATCGAGCACATTTTTATTTTGGGGTGTACATAACCTTTAATTCAGGTGTGCACCAGCAAGAGACGTGTTTGCTTAGCTCTGTTTCTGATTGTAGAGTTTGCTAATCACAAATCACCAAATAATCATAATATCATTATGCAGGTAGGCATAGGCTACTTTGTCGTTAACATTTTAATGTAGATGTTTTTGGGGAAAGCCTTTCCATCTACCATAAGACGGTTATCATTAGCATCATCGCTAACGGCTACACAAAGTGGTAGACAAACAAACACGCATACATGGACATTCCCGCGTCGCATCTTCAGAAATAAGGAAAGAAGAAAAATAAGAATCAGTGATGCATTTTGTTCATGTCTTATGATAATCCGGAGCTGTTTTATTATAATCCTGAGCGAATTAATTTTCGAATAAATGAAATGCATTTTTAAATATTGTTCAATTCCGTTATAATGTCTGGATTCCGTGATTCCGTCCGCGTTCTCCGTATCGCGGATTTGATAGGGCCCTACCTGACTCAGCTAATCAAAAAAAGTATCTACAACTGTATTTGAGTGCCACAACAATACATTTGATCACCAGCCTTGTCTACCTTTGTACCCACACATCCACTAGACTGTACAGCAGATGGACACTATTAGAAATAAAAGCGGCGTGGATATTGGATGATTTTGAATTGAAACCCTTCTTCTGATTATCAGGTGTTTAAGAGGAGGTATTTCTACCTGTCCCAGCTGCCAGACGGCTCCTACATCCTCAACTCCTACAAGGATGAGAAGAACTGCAAGGACACCAAAGGCTCCATCTACCTGGACTCCTGTATAGACGTCATTCAGGTGACCTGGGCCCTTATTCACAAAGAGTCTCCGAGTAGGAGTGCTGATCTAGGATCAGTCTGGTCTTTTAGATTACAATTCCTTAGATTACATGGACGGGTGAACTGATCTTAGATCAGCTACTTTGAGATGCTCATTGAATACGGTCCCTCATTTCACCTTGACTTGGAAATCATTGACGTCGTGTGGTTATTGTGAATAATACAGTACAGTATATCTTTGTATATGGTTAATGTTTGTTCCTAATGTGTCCCAGGAATAGATTGACCATTTGCTTACAGAGGCACACCATCCGCTCTGGGCTTTATGGAGACAGACAAATCTAAATATATTGTCTTGTCTGTCCTAGACGGTAGACTTTCCTCCTGCCAGCCATGGAGGGAAGTCTGTGATAATCAAATAGACCATTCTATGCTAATACAATTAATAGGTAATACATCTCTGGACTCTAAAGAGGCAGAAATGGCAGCAGCACACTCAGAATTAGGCTTTTAACACAACAGCCCACTGGGGAAAAACTGGTTGAATCATCGTTGTTTCCACGTCATTTCAACAAAGAATTCAATGTGATGATGTTGGATCGACTTGGAAAACTGATTGGATTTGCAAAAGTCATCAACGTTAGGGAATTTAGTCTTTTTTTCACCCGACTTTTAACCAAATCCAATATGGTGACATTTTTTTTTGAATTCACGTTAGTTGACAACTTCCAATTGTAAACCAAACTACACGTTGAAATGACGTCTGTGTCCAGTGGGATTAGTTGCTAATAAAGATTTAGGCCTAAATCGGTACCTAGCAGCATTTTAACCAAAGACTGTTATACTAGCTGTCTAGTCTGTGTTTTATAAATGTGCAATAAGCATAAAACACAATATAGGGAATTGGCAACTCGTTCTCATTCTGAGAAATAAGGTATTGATTGAACAAAGTGGACAGGCTAGCATGCTGTTCAAACAGTTGGAGACAGACAGAAGGGTGTGTTCATAACAATTCTACTGTTCTGCCTCGTTATCTAGCTAGCAATTAGATCCAAGTTGGCTAAACTTGAAATGTAAATATTAGCTGTCCACTCACTAGCACGTTTGAGCATTGAGCCGAGTGTTATTAGGTGATATGCTGATCCAACCAGACCTGTTCTCTTTCTCTCCTCCCCAGCGCCCTAAGATGCGCCGTAACAGCTTTGACCTTTGAGCCACAATGTTTAAATGACTCCAACCAAACGTCTATATGTTCACCCCAGGTGCCCTGAGATTGGTTGGAACTGCTTTAAGATTATGTTACTAAATGACCAACCCTCTGTTCCCGCCCCCCCCCCCCCCCCCCCCACTCCAGTGTCCTAAGATGCGCCGTAACGGCTTTGAGCTGAAGATGCAGGAGCGCTACAGCCACCTCCTGTCTGCGGACAGCGAGGCGGAGATGGAGGAGTGGGTGGTCACCCTGAAACAGGCCCTGCAGAGCAGCACTGAGGGAGGAGACAGGAGGAACGGAGGAGACAGCCTAGACTGTGCCCTGGGTGAGGATGGACTGGACACACACACACACACACACACACAGTATGCCGTACTCTCCTAGACCTACAGTTCAACATCTTACAATTTTTTACAATCACTTTGGCACTAATTTCAGAACCTTGTGGTCATTTTTCAAAACTCTAGACGCACAACTCAAAACAGTCATCACTTGTAACACATGCTGTCCAATGTTCAAAACATGGCATTGTGCATTCATATCTTTAAAGAAACCTTGCACTTTCAGAATCATTGGTTCAAATAACGAATTCATCATGAAATACCATAGGAACATTAATTTAGGTCACCCACACACAAGATACTGTGTGGTTGTTCGTACAATCATTAAATATTGTAGTACAAAATTGTTTCATGATGGTGCTACACGTAAATACATCACTGTAAAAGGACCAGTAGAGGGAATACTACAGACACAGTGGAATCATTGAACAACATCTGAAATGTATTGATGAAATACAATAAAATCACAACATAGGTTTCTTTGAATCAAAGCAAAAATAATTAGCTACAAAAAAGAAAAAAACGACAGTAAAACGTCAAATGCAGTATTCTTCACCTGGCTTACTGTAAAAAGCAAACCAAAGGATTGATTACTGTACTTCTATATTTCCATCAACCCTGTCTTGTGGATTTGGCCACAGGTTCTCAGCCACATCACAATGGATGTTTTCATGAGCCAAACATCTTGGGAAGAATCTTCGGGCATGGCGAATCATTGCATGCGTCATCCATAGCCTGGAGAAGGGTGGCTTGTTCGTGAAGGCGCCTATCATATTCCTTCCACCTCCATGTGGAGAAAAATTCCTCAATCGTGTTAAGGAAAGGAGATTATGGGGTAAGTACAGGGTGGTAAATTGTGGATGGGCCTGAAACCATGCTTGCACCATTTGAGCATGGTGGAACCTGACATTATCCCACACGCCATCAGCTCTACAGACCTGATTTAGCTCATCAAGGAAGGTTACAAGGAGAGCTGCATTATATGATCCAATACGAGGTCTGCGTCCCACCACACCATCTTCCAATATAGCCGCATACATGGTGATGTTGTCCAGGTGCTTGGATGGTTGCCCGTTGGCCAATGAAATTCCGACCTCTCCTCCTTGTTTTGGCCAGGTTGAAGCCTGCCTCATCCAAAAAGAGGAATTGTGATGGTTTTCGTCAGCATCCAGCTCCATCACCTTCTAAAAAGACGTTTTGGAAAGAGAATTACTGATTACAATGATGTAGAATTTTGGGGGAATTTTTCACAACAGCCATCGTGAAACTGAACATACCTGAACATACTCAGTCCTCAGTTGCTTCGCTCTGTCTGCATTTCTTTCTAAAGGCACATGGTATAGCTGTTTTAGAGACCCCTGGTGCCTTATCAGCATGCGTGCAATAGCCGGCAAACTTATGGCTTCCACATTGTTGAACATGTCGTCATTGTCCAAGATGTGCTGCCGAATTTCTGTAAGGCAAATATCATTCCTGGCCCGATCCAAATTGACCACACCCCGCTCTTGTTGGTCTGTCAGAATTTTGCCTCTGCCTTCCATATTTAGCCTATTCTCAATTCTGCAGGGAAAATTACAGTAATAACACATTTAGTCAAATCACATACTCTGTGGTACACGTTGGCATGCAGTATACAGTGGTTGCCCCACTAAAAGTTTTGCGATTATGCTGCGGTACTTAGAGGTCATTTAGTACAGTACCCTGCGTCACCACCTCATTGCTCCAGACCAGCGCAAGGGGGAGTTAGAGCACTGATTATGCTTTTGGGTCCTACAGTGTCTCTAACTGACAATGAATGGGCGACATAAACCTAAATAGAAACTGATAATTGTGCACGACTTCAGTATTACTTACTAAAACTGTTGTTACACTAAGGTTTTTATTACTTATTTTGTTAGGATTATTTTGTAATGTAGCCCACTCCCGACCGGTCCTGTTGTACAGCGCTTGAGTGGTGCAACAGTCTAAGACACTGCATAGGAGTGCAAGCTGTGTTGCTACAGATGCTGGTTCAATACCCGTGCCGGACTTTGGCTGGGCGACCCATGAGATGACTAGGTTTTTGGTTTCTCTCCCTCTAAAAACAGAAATAAATGATTCTAAATAACAAACTGGCTTTATTTACAAATTAGTAACAATGTCTCACCCCATGTTCAAGAATGGCCTTTTTCTTGCTCATTTGACGTTATTTGAAAACAAAATGATCTCCAAAATATTGTTCTTTTTTTAAACAAAGCGATTATTTTGTATTATTCTTATTATTTTAGAATCATTCTTATTAATTTAGATATTCTCACCCCACTGGGTAGCACAGAGCAACACTTCCAGGGGCATTGCACTAATAATGGAGCTGACTAGGGAAACGTTCCCGCTGTTCTTAGTGCCAGTCTGCACGTTCAAATTAAAACAATGTAACTAATAATGGCATCTTTATGCTTTCGTCAATAAAATAATGAGAAAAATACTCTTTCAAAATGCCAATGTTTATTTAGTTATGGCGCCATAACGAATTACTATGAGAATAAACATCACTGAATTACATAAATATTGGAACAAAGTTGTCTAATGAAGGTAAACAAATTTTTGCTTCCTGGAAAATACTCTTTCAAACACACACGGTCACGTTGTACAGCGCCATTATGGCTATTAGCAGGTAGCTGGACAATAGACTTGCCTAGAAGGAGGGTAGGGGGAGAATTCTATGTTCAAATGTATTTCGAAGTTAGGTTGGCTGTATCACAACCGGCCGTGATTGGTTGCAATTTCAGTTTAATCCACCAGAAAAGACAACAAATAATACCACAAAAAGTATTATGTATCACATCCGACCGTGATTGGGAGTCCCATAGGGCGGCACAATTGGCCCAGCATTTCTCCCTCTTTAAACAGAAATAAATGTTTTGGCCTTTACAAATATTATTTTGACCTTTATTCAGATTACAATCTCTCACTTTGGGTTTTTTTTGGAAACAAAATAACCACCAAAATATCATTATATATTATCAACTTGATAATATATAGTCATATAGCAGCACCTACATAAAGCTGAGTGACTCACTCATTCATGGCTTTGGATCAAAATAAATAAGTACCAACATTCTTTCTGATAGTCTTTAATAAATAAATGTTTTGGTTATCCTGACCTGGACACCATTTACAGTATTATAATAGCCCATTATGGGCTATTAGCAGGACAATATACAGTTGAAGTCGGAAGTTTACATACTCTTAGGTTGGAGTCATTAAAACAAATTTTTCAACCACTCCACAAATTTCTTGTTAACAAACTATAGTTTTGGCAAGTCGGTTAGGACATCTACTTTGTGCAGTCTGGTTCATCCTTGGGAGCAATTTCCAAACGCCTGAAGGTACCATGCTCATCTGTACAAACAATAGTACACAAGTATGAACACCATGGGACCACGCAGCCGTCATAACGCTCAGGAAGGAGACGCGTTCTGTCTCCTAGAGATGAACATACTTTGGTGCGAAAAGTGCAAATCAGTCCCAGAACAACAGCGAAGGACCTTGTGAAGATGCTGGAGGAAACAGCAGGAAACAAATTATGTGAATATATTGAAGCAACATCTCAAGACATCAGTCAGGAAGTTAAAGCTTGGTCGCAAATGGGTCTCCCAAATGGACAATGATCCCAAGCATACTTCCAAAGTTGTGGCAATATGGCTTTAAGGACAACAAAGTCAAGGTATTGGAGTGGCCATCACAAAGCCCTGACCTCAATTCTATCGAAAATTTGTGGGCAGAACCGAAAAAGCATGTGCGAGCAAGGAGGCCTACAAACCTGACTCAGGTACACCAGCTCTGTCAGGAGGAATGGGCCAAAATTCACCCAACTTATTGTGGGAAGCTTGTGGAAGGCTACCCGAAACGTTTGACCCAAGTTAAACAATTTAAAGGTAATGCTACTAAATACTAATTGAGTGTATGTAAACTTCTGACCCACTGGGAATGTGATGAAAGAAATTAAAGCTGAAATAAATAATTCTTTCTGCTATTATTCTGACATTTCACATTCTTAAATTGAAGTGGTGATCCTAACTGACCTAAGACAGGGAATGTTTACTAGGATTAAATGTCAGGAATTGTGAAAACTGAGTTTAAATGTATTTGGCTGAGGTGTATGTAAACTTCCGACTTCAACTGTACTTTTACCAACACCTCTCTGTATTTTGATACTTTGTGGGTGGGGCCTCCCCAGTGGAGCAGCTGTCTAAGTCACCGCATCGCAATGCAAAATGCGTTGCAACAGATACCCGTGCCGGCCGCCACCGGGAGACCAATGAGACGGCTTTTGGTTTTAATTTAGAATCCTCCAGTCCTCTATATGTATTTATTGGTGGAGAGTCACGTCATATTTTTTGATATACTGTAGGCCTACCATAGGCGACATGAGTCTCACTAGTGTTGATTAATGTGCTGTTTAAAGTGGTGTAGGTCTTGTTTATTTAAAGAGCATATTGAAGTTAGAAGCAATAGGATTTGAAGCAATAGCCTACAACTATTTTAGCACCGTTTCGTGCTGCTCTGAGACAAGCATGGGGACTGGTCTTGATAAATCAATGAGATTTTTATTTTGACTGAATCTCTGTTTGGGTATTGGTTAGACCAATTATGGTGTAGAAATGTTATGCTCTTAGTGTAACCTTTATTTAACTAGGCAAGTCAGTTAAGAACAAATTCTTATTTACAAGGATACTCCTTCCTCCCCATTGGGAAATTGAATCCCGGTCTCCCGCATGCCCGCACAACACAGGGATTCTTTAGCTAAATAGTCCTGTACTGTAGCCTACTCCCGACCGTCACGCTGTACAGCGCCATATTTTCCGTTCCATCCTAATGGAAACCCAGAGGGTTTTTAGTTTTTCTTGGAATAGAAACACCATAATATTAAGCAAATTAATTAAGCAACATTTCTTGAAATCAGTCCCATATACTATGTTCTTACAAAAAAAGGTTTTAAATTCTCTAGTACAGACACTTTTGAAGGTTATCAAATGCTTCTCAAAGATGCCCTCTGGTGGTGAAATTAGCACTAACTAGCATTAATGGTACCAGTGGTTGTCACTTAAATAACGTGCCATAGAATTCTGCGGCACCACGCAAGCTGTGCTGCAGTACGCTGCAACTTTTAAATAACGAACCACTGTACAGTCATTTGACGATTGAGAGTAGCCTAATGTTTAGTGCATGCTGAAGACTTACCGGTTCTCATTGCGGAAAGCTCTGGTGATTGAGGCCACGGTTGATTTTCTGAGGTTTGGTTGAATCATTGTAGCTGCCTCAGTCATTGTCATGCCATGATTTACGACATGGTCTACAACGATTGCTCGGATTTTATTGGACACTCTTTGCTGTTGCTGCCGCTGTCTTGGTCCGTGGCCTTGTCCTCTACCACATTCCCCCACATCTCTCAAACGAGGCCCACGACCACCTCTCAGAAGGGGTGCTTGTCCCCTGCCATTTCTTTGACCACCACGTCTTCCTCGTCTTCCTCCTCCCACTGCTTGACCTCTATTGTGACCTGGATCACCTGCCGGCTCCAATGTTATCGCTATGTTGTTGTAGGTGGATACCACTCATTTCACTATATATTCGTACCACAATGTGAAATCAATCATCAGTAATGAGTTGGCAGTATTGGAAAAGCAGTTACAAGGGCCTGCATACATACACTCACTGACCACTTTATTAGGTACACCTGCGTGTTAACGCAAATAGCCTGCTCCTTCGAACAGCGAATCATGTGGATGCCTGCAACTCAATATATAGAGTAGAGAGCTTTAGCTGTTGTTCGACCAAACATTAGAACGGGTAAGATGCGTAATCTAAGCAACTTTGACCGTGGTATGATTGTTGGTTCCACACATGGGGGTTCCAGCATCTCAGAAACAGCTGCCCTGACTACAGTCTCTAGAGTTTACAGAGAATGGTGCGATAAAAAAAAACACATTCAGTGAGCGGCAGTTCTGTGGGCAAAAAACATCTTGTCAATGAGAGAGGTCAGAGGAGAATGTCCAGACTTATTCAAGCTAACAGAAAGGCCACAAATGCTCAAATAACATCCGTTTAAAACAGTGGTGTGCAGAAGGGCATCTCTTAACGTACAACACCGTGAATAATTCAGGCTGTTGTGTAGGCAAATGGGAGTCCTACCCAGTACCAGATAGGTGTACCTAATAAAGTGGCCGGTGAGTGTACAGTAATGTCAAATCTGAAAACATGGTCTAGAAAAGTGGTACATGGGACCATAGAAACGGTGTCTGATAAAGAATGATGATGAAATATTACAGCCATAGATAATGTAGTCCAATTGGTTCATGTTCCACGGTAATTGGTGTCAATGGATCTCGTTATCCTGAAACTTTCATGATCTAAACATGGAATATTGTTCATCAGTTTCCATAAAACGAAAACAGTTATTTATCATTTTGAGCAGTTGTATCAATTGATAGTTAGATCATTGTAATGAAATGAATAGACAGTCATCTCAGATGTAATGTGTGAATTGAATTTTGAAATGGTAGTACTTTGATGTTAAATTGTGTCATTTTGAACAGGTGATTTTAGCTTTATGTGTATTGTATCCAAGCAATTGGAAAAAGTGTTAGAGTTTTGAAAAATGTGCATTTTGATCATCGGTTGTGCGTATTGTGTCTAGAGTTTTGAAAAGTGACATGAAGGTTCTGAAATTAGTGCCAAAGTGATTGTAAAATACTTTATTTAGCTACTCCACTCCTGCCATATTTTCCAAAGAAAAGTTGCATCTGTCTTTCAACACAGTCTTCTCCTCTAGGAGTTTCAAATCCCTTCCCGTAACCTGTAAACGCACACTGAAACGCCTAAATAGTCAATTACAGGATGATACACAACAGTTGGTCAGCAAGGCAGCATTGTATTGCTAGTTTTCACCGGTCATTTTATCTGCCTCTAGAATTTAGTTCCCATTTCAAACTTCACTGGAATCAGTCACGAGTGTCCTTGCATGCATACGTGTCTGTCTGTGAGTTTTTGCGCGCATGCGTGTGTGTGTCTGCATGTTTGCCTGTGTGTACAGCCTCCGAGCAATTGACAGTTGGGGACATTCATTTTCTCATAAGGGTAGACCCTCTCTCCTCAAATGTCCCTCTAAAAACAAGTACAGTAAGTTCTCATATGCCTCTGAGATTCTGAGAGATTTGGCTAATACAGGAGAAAGCTGTGGGAGTCAGTTAGCCTGGCTGGTCGCCAGTTCCCCCTGCAGCACACTGAATAGAGTCAGACACGCAGTAGAGTTAGTAGGAAAAGCTCATTGGGACATCACTCAACATGAAAGGTGAAGAGTGTAAAATGAAGTAGAATCAGTGGTGTAAAGTACTTAAGTAAAAATACTTTTAAGTACTACTTAAGTCGTTTTTTGGGGGTATCTGTACTTTACAATTTATATTTTTTGACAACTTTTACTTTTACTCCACTACATCCCTGAAGAAAATAATGTACTTTTTACTCCTTACATTTTCCCTGACACCCAAATGTACTCCTTACATTTTGAATGCTTAGCAGGACAGGAAAATTGTCTAATTTAAGCACTTATCAAGAGAACATCCCTGGTCATCCCTACTGCCTCTGATCTGGCAGACTCACTAAACACAAATGCTTTGTTTGTAAATTATGTCTGAGTGTTGAACTGTGACCCTGGCTATCCCTAAATTAAAATAACAAGAAAATCGTGTTGTCTGCTTTACTTAATATAAGACATTTTGAATGATTTATACTTTTACTTTTGATACTTAAGTACATTTAAAACCAAATACTTTTTGACTTTTACTCAAGTAGTATTTTACTGGGTGACTTCTACTTTTACTTGAGTCATTTTCTTTAGGAAGTAGTAGGAAAATTGGGGTACTTTTTTCCACCACTGAGTAGAATCATCCAGTATCATCCAGTAATCATCCAAGTACACAACTCTAGGAGGATCAGATATCAAGGAAAGGGTGCTCTAATATCAGATGGCATTATACTCATCCCAATCATACATGAGGCTCTATGGTCAGTACTCTTTTTGACTGACTCCTCTCTCGTCCAATCAGATGAGGACAGCAGCAGCCAGGGGAAAGGAGAGAGCCTATTGGAGAGTCTGGGCAGGAGCCTTCACCCTGAACTCATCAAGGTAGTGCTGTTACATGCTGACCACACCGGTCGTGTTGATTCTATTTGTGACACAGAACGTGCTGCAAGCCCTGCCTCTCCCATCTCCTCATTGGTTTTTAGAAGCATATACCCACGTGTTATCTCCTCATTGGTTTTTAGAAGCATATACCCACGTGCTATCTCCTCATTGGTTTTTAGAAGCATATACCCACGTGCTATCTCCTCATTGGTTTTTAGAAGCATATACCCACGTGCTATCTCCTCATTGGTTTTTAGAAGCATATACCCACGTGCTATCTTCTCATTGGTTTTTAGGAACATGTGCCCACGTGGGTGATTGTTAAATGAACTGAGGTCAGTTGTGGTAATGCACCTTATTATGAAAGTTAGTTGCCAATTGCCATATGAATTTCAAAGAAGAAAAAGAAGCATGGAAGGAGGAGAGATGACTAGAAACGATTCGGTTGACTGTTTTATGTGTGGATTAATTGTCGGAGTAGAGGACCTTTTTCAGATAAAATAACAACTCAATATTTAAATCCCAGTACTTATTAGCTAGCAACAGCATGCTAGCTAGGTAAATAGGGAAATTAGCTAGCTACTACAAGCTAGCTAGCCAAATTGCCATAAATGTTTAATGCTTTTCGACCTGTCCCCAAATTAATAGAATTGGTTCAGAGTTTGTTTTGATATTTCAACCTGCGTGTCGTGATCGCGTTTGGTGTGGGGGACAAAATCAATTTGCGCACGATGGCTTGGTTATGGTGTTACTGTTATCAACATCAATCACACACTGCAGAGGAATCCCATATAGTAGGCCTACTGTTCGTTTTTTAAATGTTTTACTAAGCATCTGATACGTAATGTAGCCGTCTGTGCGTCCCACTCTTAGGCGTAGTGTGTATACCCCGTTGCTGATTGATTCAGCCTGGTGGATGTTGGCAGTATGTTTTTATCTGACTTGCTCTCTTCACCTCTGGCCTCATTAGCAGCAGTGCTTTATTCTAGCAGTGTGGATATTCCTCACACACACACACATGTTAGTGATTCTAGCCACATGGTGGAGAGGTTTTAATAGGGTCATTCAGACAGAGCGTATCCTGTTTCGATCGGAGAGAAAGGAAAGTTTTATTCAAAAAAGGGTTCTTCGGGTGTCGCCATAAGAGAACCCTTTTTGGTTCCAAGTTGAACCCTTTTTGGTTCCAGGTATAACCATTTTGGGTTCCATGTATGGACGACAGCTGAATAACTATTTTTAGGTTCTAGCAGATAGATTATTGATAAGCAATGTGTTTCTAGTCAGTTAGAGAACAAAATGGCTGCGGCCCTAATGGCACCCTATTCCCTATATTGTGCACTACTTTTGCCCAGAGCCCTATGGGCCCATTGCAAAAGTAGTGCACGTTAGAGGGAACAGGGTGCCATTTGGGATGAAGCTGATGCTTATCCCATAGAGACCACCTCAACTGCTTGAATGTGCCTATAAACCCAGACCAGCACAAGGAGAACAAAGAGAGCTGTCTGGTCTGAGATGTCCCAGCGCTCCTCTTCCTGGTTAACTCTACTGTCTCTCTCTGGAGATGGATGGATGGATTGGATGGTGTGAGAGGAGAGAGGGAGGATGGAGATCTCACTGTGACCTGAGGCTGTTCTTTGTCTGTTTTTCTCCTTTCTCCCTCTGCAGTATGCCAGGGAAACAGACCAGTTCAATAAAATGAACAGGAACGAGGGGAGACAAAAGCTTTTCTCCCTGGACCCTGAAACACAGGTTAGAACCGTCTGTGTTTTACTCTATTCATCCCCAATATGTTTGTTAATGTTGTTTAAGTCTATTAGATCAGGTTTGTAGTATGCAGTGTATAGGTGTATCGATGCATGATGTACCCTGTCTGTCTGGGCAGTCCCAGGGCCTGCTGGCTCAACTGGCATCGAGTGAACCTCTCAGTTAGAGAATGTCTGTGTTTGCATATTGTATGTTTCCATGGGGATGGATGCCAGAAGCTAACCACTGTTCCCTCCTCTCTCCTTCATCTTTCTTCCTGACCTCCCTCTCCTCCCTCCTTACTTCCTCCCTTTTCTCCCCTCCTTCTTCTCCCACCTCTCTCCTCCACTCTCCTTTCCCCCTCTCCCTCCATCTTTTTCCCTCCCTCCTTACATCACCCATCCCTCCCACCTCCTCCTTTCCTCCCACCTCTTTCCCATCCTCCTCTCCTCCTCCCTCCCCCACGTCTCCTCTCACCCCTCCTCGCTCCAGAGGTTAGACTTCTCGGGTATAGAGCCTGATGTGAAGCCGTTTGAGGAGCGTTTTGGCCGGCGCATCGCCGTCAGCTGCCATGACCTCACCTTCAGCCTGCAGGGCTGTGCCAACGAGAGGGGGGACGGGGTCCTCACCAACGTAAGCTCACACACACACACCCTATCCTCCTGCTCCAACGTAGGTCATATAGGAGTAACGTACAACAGGGCACAACAGATCCAAAAACGACATCAGAATTCGTGTTTATGTTGTATATTCAACTTATTTTCAGATCACTTTTTGATCTTTTAAGTATAAAGAATTATGGTTAGAATTTCTGGGAGTTATGTTTTTTCCTAAAATATTGCACGTTTGAAATACCTCAAGATAGATGCCCAAATTGCTGTATAGAGACCTAAATCATTATCCACATTCAGATTCCCCGATGAAGGAAGTTAGCTTCCTGTTTGGAGTGTGAGACGAATGCAGAGCCTCTTTAGCATGAGCCAGCAGTATAGAGCACACTACTGAGTCCTCCCTCTCTCCCTCCTTCAGAGTGGATTATAGTAGACATTAAACACTGTGATAAATAACTACATTCCCACTAGAGCATTTATAGGGTCTGGGGAGGGGAATAAGGGAGGTTGGCCGAGATTTATATGGAGTGACGTTGTTGCACTCAAACTCACATAGGCGTTATGGTTCCTGGAAGGAGTGGGGTCGCCAACATTCAAGCTAATATGCTTATGTCTACAGTGGAAATACACTCGTATACACACACACACACACTCTTTTGTTTGTACCTCGTAAACACTCACATACGCACGCTCTCTCTTCTCTCTGTTATCCAGGTGGAGCCGTTCTTCATCAGCTTGGCCCTGTTTGACGTGTCTAAGAGCTGTAAGATCTCTTCTGACTTTCACGTGGACCTCAACCCTCCCTGTGTACGAGAGATGCTGACCGACACCTCTCCACTCTCCCCTACATCAGAGGGAGGGGGAGGAGGAGGAGGAGGAGGAGGAGGGGTGAATGGAGGAGTGAACGGGGATGCAGGGATAGGGAATGGTCTTCCCGTTCTACAAAGGGTGTCTGAGTCTCTGCTGCAATACCCCACTCAGGTAGGACCATAGTGACCTTAACTGACCTATATAATATATTCTGTGTGTTGTGTTGTGTTTACACACACGCAGACTAAATCGTGCTTGTGTATCTGTAGAAATGATGCATCACAGAATCCTCAGATTACAAACTAAGTCTCTGCCTTATTTGACATGATTACTTAAGATGATCAGTTGGTTAGGACAGGGATGTAAAGATGGCTTGAGTTTTGTTTGTAAATACTATTTTTTTTTTGATGACCCACACGAACCGTCGGGGATTGCAAGGCGTTGTCGTCAGCGGTGCTGCACAACAGTGGCTGTCCTCTCGTCTTACACCCTAGTCGATACGGTGCCACAATACTGCACATCCATGCATTTACCCACAATGCAGCGTGTGTGTGTGTGAGAGAACAGTTGACTGATACTCCTGATTTCACTGGACTACCTCTGGTGTCTGGGGGATTCTGCTGGCGCTACTATGAACCAGGACATAGTCCGAATGATACAGTTGATTTCCCCTCTTTATTCAAAGCACGTTGAGATTCAGGCTCGTAAAACACACAACATAACTCCACCATCCAGTGTTACAGCTAGTACTGCCATGCAACGCTGTAGGATTTTGACCAGAGGATTTTCGTGTTAATAATCTGTTGAATATCTCAAAGCTTCAAAGTGTATCTCCTTAACCTTAACTTCTCATTATACAGTAATTGGGTAAACAAGAACAGCAGCTATGAAATATGTTCACTTTAATCTATATGTATTGTATATAGCTAGTATTACCGTTTCAAAGGCTAACTGCAATATCAAAGTTGCTCTAGTAGCCCGACTCTCACTGTTTTGCTAAACAGTTTGAAGCCAGTCGACTTGAAAAGAACAGTCCAGTTTCAGCATGAGGATGTGTGTTTCTCTTGGGTGCTAGCTGTAGCGTGCCGTGTTAACTCCTGCAGCCGGTGTGATGTCTTTTAAGATCAAAGTGAGGCGTTACAACATCAGATCGTCCGGAGAAACCTCTAAGGTCATTAGCTAGCTACCTTGTAATCCTGGAAGTGTAGCCAACTTCATTAGACGTATGGCCCGGTCAGTGTGAACTTAAACGACTTAAACCAGACATAAAGTATGTAGAAAACGTGAATGGAGAAATATATTTTTTAATAAGATCATCTTTGAGAACTAACAATCACCCCAAAATATAAGACGGTCAGGGAGAATCTAAAATTTAAAAAATTGCATTACATGGGGCCGCATTTATTTTGTTATAATGCTTGAGTCACTCAGATAGCATAAGAACACGGCAAACGCCATGGAAAAATGTGTATGATTAGCTTTAAAACTGCACATTTTCTCTCGGCCCCATTGCAAAATGTGTATAATTGTAGGAAATTAGCTTTTAAACTGCTCATTTGCTCTCACCCTCATTGCAAAATGTGTAGAATTGCAGGAAACTAGCTTTAAAACTGTAACATTTTCTCGCCGCCCAACGGCAAAACTTTAAAACAGAGAAATGTTTTCTCTGTGGACAAGAGGAGGGTTTAGAAAATGTTCGGTTGGAGACAACGCCATTTCCCACTGCCTACCGTGCTGCACCTCCCATCCCCAGACAACATGGAAACATGACGGAGCTCTCCCTCTCTCTGGACGCAGAAAGTCCTGTGAGGTGGAATGGAAATGCTGTGTAATAAAATATCTGGACCCAGAAACAGAATGAAGAACAGAGTGGAAACAGAGAGTATCAAACAGAATAGAATCAATCAAGACATTTGTCATTCTCACTCTCGTTGACACAAAAAACAGAACTTGATTTGGGGTGGCAGGTAGCCTAGTTTGAGCGTTAGGCCAGTAACCGAAATGTTGCTGGATCGAATCCCTGAGCTGGCAAGGTAAAAATCTGTCGTTCTGCCCCTGAACAAAGCAGTTAACCCACTGTTCCCTGGTAGGCCGTCATTGTAAATAAGAATTAGTTCTTAACTGACTTGCCTATTTAAATAAAGGTTTAAAAAATAGTAAGCTCTTGCCTTGTGTGAACCTAGCAATGTCTAGCTTGGCAGCTTGGCTGTCGAAACGTTGGTAATTACATTTTTGCATCTGAGCTCCTAGAGTGTGCGGCTCTCCTTTATTTTTAAGTTTTCTACTCCGCTAGCCAGCACCTCCCCTAAATAGGTGTGCGTTTCTTTTTCTTCTAGATTACCTAGCAATGTCCACCTAGGCACAGAGAAATAGATCATGGCCTTCCTCTATGATTACTGTCTGATTATAGACTTGGACACCAGCAGATCACAGTGTAATTGAGGTGCTGTTTGGGTGTAGTCCATCTTTCTACTGCACAACGGAAGTCAGGGTGTGTCTCACCGGCGCTAGCAGGCTCCCCTTCATCTCCCTCAGTGCCAGCTTTATATTGTGATTTACATGGGTATCTCCCATGTAAATCTGTTTCTGGTAGCAGAATCTTTAGCTAGACCCCTGCGAGAGCAACATAATGCAACTTGTCGTCCGGATTATGTCAAAGCTGATGTGTTTTTAATGTGTTCCAAATGTCTACTAATGTGTCACGAACTCCACTCTTACTTTGCTGCCACTCCCAGGAAGAACATGTTTTTGCATGTGTGTATGTGTATGTTTGTGCGTGCGTGCGTGCATACACGTACATGTGTGTGACGCTCTGTGTAAGAGCCACGGTTGGCTTCATCTCACTGACCCAAAAATAGTTCCAACTCTGTTTTGGGTTTCCTGTATAGCTTCAGCCACTAACAGACAGCCAACCACTTCCCAGCTGCAGGCCCCGTCCAGGAGACAGTTGATAAACTCTCCCTCATACAATGACTACGAGCTACTGTAGTCCTGACGGTAGTTTCAAACAGAAAAATCATATGAAGTTTTAAGAAAAAAGGTGTTAAGTAAAAAATAGATACATAAAAAAATAAAAGTAACAAATAATTAAAAAGCAGCAGTCATTAGGCCTAGCAGTCTCAAAGAGTCATTTTTCCTTCATCAGTCTTCTCCATCATTCTTCCTCATCCCTCCATTTTTCTTCTACTTCACCTTTCCTCTCTTCCTCATCTCTCCTCCAGGGTATCTTCTCGGTGACCAACCCCCATGCTGATATTTTCCTGGTGGCCAGAGTGGAGAAGGTCCTACAGAACGGCATTACACACTGTGCTGAGCCCTACATCAAGACTTCAGACATCAACAAGGTGTGTGTGTGTGTGTGTGTGTGTGTGTGTGTGTGTGTGTGTGTGTGTGTGTGTGTGTGTGTGTGTGTGTGTGTGTGTGTGTGTGTGTGTGTGTGTGTGTGTGTGTGTGTGTGTGTGTGTGTGCGCGTAAGTGCGTGCGTCTCCCTTCAGACATCAACAAGGTCTTCTACCACCACTGCTCTCTCTCTCATCTTAGTTACTTCTATTGCTATTAATAGATCATGTGTCAGACACAGGACATGCATAACCCCCCAAAACCACTGTTTAAACGTTTTAGTAGAGTGTGCCTGGGTTGTGTGTATTATGTCATGTTAAAGTGTCTTGTTTAACTTGTTTTAAACTGAATTGCCTCCCATGTTTTGCCTATTTTGTTCTTGTTTCCATCATGATTGTTTGAGTAGCTTTGCCGCTGTTATAAATCACGTTATTACCTTTTCAGTAACCTGTTACTGTTACATCAGACTCATTCTACATGTGTGTGTTCCCCTCCAGACAGCCCAGAAGGTGCTGAAGGCTGCCAAGCAGACGTGTCAGCGCCTGGGACAGTACAGGATGCCCTTCGCCTGGGCTGCCAAGTAAGACACAGCTCTCATACACATCAAATGGAAAACTGTGGAATAATTCACTGACTATTTGGGAAATAATGTTTACTGGGCCTCAGGCAGTGCGGTGATGATTTATTTGCGACCTCAGGTGTCTTCATTTGAATATTCACCTGCATTTTACAATGTACATCCTCCTTACACGTGAACATGATCCTGTCTCTGTTGTCCCAGGCAAGTGTTTAAAGATGCCCAGGGCAGTCTGGACATGGACGGGAAGTTCTCGCCTCTGTATCGCCAGGACAGCAGCAAGATCTCCACCGATGACCTCATCAAGATGCTGGCTGATATCAGGAAGTGAGTCATAAATAAGACATGTGATGGTTGTGACTGTACACTCTTAGAAAAAAAGGTGCTATCTAGAACCTTAAAGGGTTATTCAGCTGTCCCCATAGGAGAACCTTTTGAATAACCTGTTTTGGTTGCAGGTAGAACCGATTTGGGTTCCACATAGAACCTTTTCTACAGAGGTTTCTACATGAAACCCAAAAGGGTGTGTGTGTGTGTGTGTGTGTGTGTGTGTGTGTGTGTGTGTGTGTGTGTGTGTGTGTGTGTGTGTGTGTGTGTGTGTGTGTGTGTGTGTGTGTGTGTGTGTGTGTGTGTGTCTACCTGTAGTCAAAAAGGGTTCTCCTATGGGGACAGCCGAAGAACCCTTTTGGAACCCTTTTTTCTAAGAGTGTACAGTATAGGTGGTTTGGTGTGCTAGTTGTACTACGGACATGTTAGTCGGTGTCCTAGTGTCTGTTGGCACTGCAGGTGTAGATACTTATAGTGTTATGACTGTTTCAAACACTTTCACCCCTACAGGCCAGAGAAGAGCAAGCTGCAGACCATCCCTGGACAGCTGAATGTCACCATCGAGTGTGTGCCTCCGGACTTCTCAAGTGGGTAGTTTCCCCTATTTTCCCTAGTCCGCTGTTTACATTTGACTGAATAATATTGAACGTTTGACTGACAATCGTGCCATATAACCCATTTCATTGGTTGACAGTGCCACTGACGTCCTCCACTGTTTTCCCTCAGACACGGTGACCTCGTCGTACATCCCAGTCAAGCCCTTTGAGGAGAAGTGTGAGAGGGTCTCAGTGGAGATGGAGGAGTTTCTCCCTGAGGAGGCCAAGTACAACTACCCCTTCACTGTCTACAAGAACCACCTGTATGTCTATCCCCTGCAGCTGAAATACGACAACCAGAAGACCTTCGCAAAGGTGGGTGAAAGGTGGGAGGGAGATATGTGTGCAAATAACAACAACAACGCAACATGTAAAGGGTCGGTTCCATGTTTCACGAGCTGACTTAAAGGCCCCAGAAATGTTCCATACACACACAAAAAACGAATTTCTCTCAAACGTTGTGCGCAAATGTGTTTACGTCCCTGTTAGTGAGCATTTCTCCTTTGCCAAGATAATCCATTCCACCTGACACAGGTGTGGCATATCAAGAAGCTGATTAAACAGCATTATCATTACACAGGTGCACCTTGTGCTGGGGGCAATCAAATGCCACTCTAAAATGTGCAGTTTTGTCACATAAAACAATGCCACAGATGTCTCAAGTTTTGCGGGAGCGTACAATTGGCATGCTGACCAGAGATTTTGCCAGAGAATTTTATGTTAATTTCTCTACCATAAGCCGCCTCCAACGTCATTTTAAAGAATTTGGCATTATGTCCAACCGGCCTCACAACTACAGACCACGTGTAGCCACGCCATCCCAGGAACTCCACATCCAGCTTCTTCACCTGCGGGATTGTCTGAGACCAGCCACCAGGACAGCTGATGAAACTGAGGAGTATTTCTGTCTGTAATAAAGCCTTTTTGTGGGGGAAAAAATTATTCTGATTGGCTGGGCCTGGCTCCCAAGTAGGGGGGCCTATGCCCTCCCAGGCCCACCCATGGCTGCGCCCCTGCACAGTCATGTGAAATCAATAGATCAGGTCCTAATTTATTTATTTCAATTGACTAATTTCCTTATATGAATTGTAACTCAATAAAACTGTTGAAATTGTTGCGTTTATATTTTTTGTTCAGTACACATTGAGTTCAGTGGGTGATTGGGTTTACAGTTCACATTATCACTCGCCGACTGTCGTCCTTACTGGGTTGAGTTATTGTATTGACTGTCTTTTATCCTTCCAGGCAAGAAACGTAGCGGTGTGTGTACAGTTCAGAGACTCTGACGAAGAAGGTGCGGCCCCTCTAAAGGTGAGCGTTTGGATGATACTGTAACGTCTGATCTACTGAAAATGACTGGTATCCCCAGGAGTTGACAAAGTTCAAGTTAAACTACAGTGGAGTCGCGGAGGAGAGAAAAGGCCTCTTACAGAAGCTTAGCCAGTTATTACAGCTGGCAAGGGGAGATAATGAGAGCTCTCTCTCTCTCCTTCTTTCTCTCTCAATCTCTTTATCTCGCGCTCTCTTTCACGCTCTCTTTCTCTCTTTCTCCCTCTCTCACGCTCTCTTTCTCCCTCGCTCTCTCTTTTTCCTTCCTTCCCTCTCTCTCTCTCTCTCTCTCTCTCTCTCTCTCTCTTTCTCTCTCTTGTTGAGGAACATCCGCACACGTCGAATATTTGTGGGTGGAAACCTCCATTCGACGACCATGGAATAGTTTTTCCCACCAGACAGAATCCCTCACTGTTCACTGCACTCAAACAGGCTTCCACAGAACCAGTGAGAGAGATTATTTATCACACAGTCTGGCTAGGAACAAAGTCTTTTCTCGGGCATAATAAAGTGTTGACAAACAGCAGGGTCGGGCCAACGTCACAGCACACCTCTCCATTTAGCACACAGCGGAAACCAACTAGCACAGTTCCTGGACTTTACACCGGCTCTAATAGAAGGAGCGATAACCCATGTCACACTGTGCTGTAGGTTGCTGGAGCTGTATGAATTCATTACTATATTTATTTGATCATTAAAAACACAAAGAAACCGCTTCAGGTGGAGACAACATTACATGTAGTGCATTCAAAAACGACTGCATCAAGGATGAACACACTGAAGCCCAAAGGCTCATTCATTTTGGTCCTCCAATAGTGAGCGTCTGCCTCATTGATGGTGCACTGTAGTTTGCTCCATGGACTTCTATGCTTAAAATGTAGGAACAGAGATGTCTCTCAGCCCATTCTGCAGAAAAGACTGAAGATTCCAGTCGGCCCTTCTAGCCAGGGACCGGGCCTACACCCTCACTGTGTAATCATCAGACCACACTTCAGCATGTTGTCGCCGCGGGAACAGGGTTCTGAAGGCACTGCTTTTTCCATGCTGGTACACAACCCGTAATCACATGATCTGAAACAGCGTATTCTCCACTGGAAAGAGGCCAACTATCTCTGAGACCGGGCTGGTCATTTGAGCTCTGCTCACTCTGTCCTTTCTAAGGACCACCACTCGGCATGTCCTCTCAGTTTCCTTTTGAGACAGTACTGATAATTAGGAATGATCAAACATTCCCCTTCAGACTAAGCTGCTCATTTGAGCTCTGTCCTTTCTAAGGGCCTCCTTCACACTCTCATACTTTGGTCAATTAGAAAATGACCCAAGGAATCAACATTGTAATTACTGCACTAAATTACCCCCCCCCCCCCTTCTCCTCCTCCTCACTGTGTCCGCCCTGTCAGGATCAATTATCTAGACCTCTGCCTGGACTAGCATTGAGTTTTACCCACAGTACCTTACCCCACAAAAGGCCTTCCCGTCCAGCCCAGGGTCAGAGGATCTATCTAGGGCAGGGCCACATCACACGCCTGGGCTTGGGCAGCTCAGCCGGCCCCCTCCTCCTTCCCTCTCCTGGGGTCTCCACTTAGTTTAGTTCCGTTTAAACTCTCACCTCCTACATACTACATTCTCACCTCTAACTAACTTACAATGGTGAACAAGCTCGTTTTCCCCGTCGTTCGTGGCCGTGGTTTGCTTGTGTTGCAAGTATTTGAGGTGTGATTGTACAGTTCTTTAACAGCCTTTCAGTCTAATTATTTCGCATTGCCCACAGATCGCTGTCGTCTTACTCACTGACATGCCCATGCAACATCAGCAGATGAGCAGTAGATTAATAATAATGTGTGTGTGTGTTTCAGTGTATCTACGGAAAGCCAGGAGAGACACTCTTCACCACCAGTGCCTGTGCGGCCGTCCTCCACCACAACCAGAGCCCTGAGTTTTACAACGAGGTCAGAGAACAATTTGCGTAATAAACCTGGCCTTTTCCCTGATTTGCTATGCCACATCAATTACTCCCTGCGATTGTTACTGTTACTGTTGAAGCCCTCAGTGGCCAAAGTCCAGTCATTAGGGCTTCGTTAATCCTATAATCTAGCCCAGCTGGCTCACACTGGGCTGGTCTGATACCCACCAGAGGGAGGGAGAGAGAGAGAGGTGAGATCAGGAAACTGTCACAGACACAGAGACGTTGACTGGGACGGGGGCCATCTGGTCTATGGCATAAGGATTAGAACCCCATACACACCATCCAAGACCCCTTCACTGCTCTGATCTCTCTGGACTGCTGCTTTGGTAATGAGTTCCTTTATCAGGGAGCCCTGTTTCAACAAGATTTTAAGGGAAAGGACCACACTATTCGTTGTGACACATAACCAAGTCATACTAGACCCCAGGTTGGAGTTAGTTTAATGAAGGAAGCAAACGTTATTGGCTAGGCTCGCCGTGTGTCATTTCCTCTGACACAGAGCACACGTGCAGGCAGGGTGAACATTCCACTACTCACTCTTGCTGCCCCCTAGTGGTAAAGATATGAATCGTTTTGCTTTGGCTTAGTCGTACTATTTCTGACATTGAGGAATATGTACCGTTGTATCTAGAATGATAGGTTTGTGACTCGTTCTGGGGTATTTCTAATGGCACTTCCAGAAGGACTTTTTAGTTTAAAATCTTGGGTCAAGTGAGATGAGAATTTTGAAAACACTAACGTCCATGTTGATCGTGTATCGATCTGTGCAGGTAAAGATTGAGCTGCCGGTCCATGTCCATGAGAAACACCACATCCTCTTTACCTTCTACCACATCAGCTGTGAGATCAGTACCAAGACCAGCACCAAGAAGAGAGAGGGAGTGGAGTCCCTGGGTAAGGCTAGGGGCGGTGTGTGTGTGTGCGTGTGTGTGTGTGTGTCTTTCTCCATTACCTTACCTGTTCATCCCTCCCTCTGTAACAGTGGGCTACTCCTGGTCCCCCCTGTTGAAGGACGGCAGGATGCAGTCCATAGAGCTACAGCTGCCTGTGTCTGCCACCCTGCCCCCAGGATACCTCTATGACAAGACCCAGGATGCCAAGAAGGTACAACCCTCTGTTCAGTGGAGAACACCTGGGGTCAAGGAAGAGCTATCCCCTGCTTGTGTTCTAGTGACAAATGACTGCGATGACACTGATTTAAAACATTAAAACATTTGGCGAAAGAGTACTACAATCACATTGTTGTATTCGTGTGTTGTCACCCTTACAGTCAGCACCCGATATAAAATGGGTAGAAAACAACAAGCCACTGTTCAAAGCGAAGACCAATGTAGCGTCAACAATATACCCCCAGGTATGTCTTCTACCTGCCGACATTGAAACAACTTGGCCAAGCTGTTGTGACAAACACGCCATCAGACAGCTGTGTCCTGTGTTTCCCTGTGTAGGATCTGCACCTCCACAAGTTCTTCCAGCACTGCCAGCTGATGAGGTCCTCCTCAGAGGGCAACCCAGCAGAACTCATCAAGTATCTGAAGGTGAGAGAGACACGCCTGCTGTGGAGTATTTTACACCGTCGTTCTGTATTGCTGTCTCTCTGACTTTTTCTCCCCCCTCCCTCGCTCCATTTCTCTCTTTCTCCATCTCCCTCCCTCCCTCTCGCTCTCTCAGTGCCTGCATGCCATGGAGACTAAGGTCATCATTAAGTTCCTCCCCACTGTGCTGATGCAGCTGTTTGAGGTCCTCAACACAGCAACCAAAGAGGCCACCGAAATCGCTGTCAACTCCACCCGGTGAGTCTGACCTCTGACCCTGTGACGTCATCATGGTCTGACCCCATGACATAGTGACATAGACATAGTCATGGTTTGTGAAAGTGAGTTACAACTTATTATTTGCAATGCTAATGATAATGTTCTATTCCTTCAGTGTGATTATACACATCGTTTCCCGGTGCCACGAGGAGGGGCTGGAAAACTACCTGCGCTCTTTTCTCAAGGTATAACACCAGGCATCACACACAAGACAGTCACTAGTGACCAGAGTCAAGCCTAGGATCAAGGCCTGGTCCTTGCCTTAGCTGTGATTATTAAGATGGGTGATGCATTTTCAGTTGAAAGTAACTATTTTTGGGGATAATGTTGAGCTTGGATCCATTTTTCAGACCATGAAAAAGTGATCATGTAAAGGTTGTGTATTAACGGCTGTCTTTGTGTTGTGTTCCAAGTACGTGTTTGTGAACAACGGCCCAGTGTCTGGGAACTCTGGGACCACTCATGAGGTACTGGCCACCGCCGTCACAGCCATCCTCAAACAGACAGCGGACTTCAACACCAGCAACAAGCTGCTCAAGGTGTGTGTTTGTTTGTGTGGTCCGTGTGTGTGTGTGTGTGTGTGTGTGTGTGTGTGTGTGTGTGTGTGTGTGTGTGTGTGTGTGTGTGTGTGTGTGTGTGTGTGTGTGTGTGTGTGTGTGTGTGTGTGTGTGTGTGTGTGTGTTTGTGTGGTGCGTGTGTGTGTGTGTGTTACCGGAAATCCCCCCCATATTCTCCGTCGTGGGGATATTTCCCAGGTCCCCACAAGGACAACGGCTATTATAAGCTTCAAGGTTAGGTTAAGGGTTAGGATTACAATTAGGGTTAGGTTTAAGATTATGGTTAGGGGTTAGGGCAAATAGGATTTTGAATGGAAATAAACTTTAGTTCCCTATAAGGATAGTAAAACATATATGTGTGTGTGTGCGTTTGTGGGCGTGCGTGGGTACTTGGAAATCCCCCAAAATCCTCCGTTGTGGGGACATTTCCCAGGTCCCCACAAGGACAACGGCTATAATAAGCTTAGCAGTTAGGGTTAGGAGTTAAGGTTAGGTTTAGAATTAAGGTTAGTGGTTTGGACAAATAGGATTTTGAATGGAAATAAATGTTAGTTCCCCATAAGGATAGTAAAACGTGTGTGTGTGTGTGTGTGTGTGTGTGTGTGTGTGTGTGTGTGTGTGTGTGTGTGTGTGTGTGTGTGTGTGTGTGTGTGTGTGTGTGTGTGTGTGTGTGTGTGTGTGTGTGTGTGTGTGTGTGTGTGTGTGTGTGTGTGTGTGTGTGTGTGTGCGAGCCAGCCAGCGTGCATGCTCAATCAGAAAATTGCGATTCCCATACTGACCAGCAGGTGGCACCAGCCACTTGTTCTTTGAAAGAGAATTCTCAACATTATTATGTCACCACCACTAAGAATGTTTTCACAGACATTTTCAAATGCAGTTTTCTATCTATTATCATTATACCCTGGATTATTGGACACTAAGCCTATATTACAGAGCCCAGTGGTGTTTTGACATTCGTCAGACTGTTGATATGATCTCTCTTAGTAAGTGTCCGTCCCAAATGGCACCCTGTTCCATTTATAGTGCACTAGTTTTGACCAGGGCTCTGGTCAAAAGTAGTGCACTATGTAGGGAACATGGTGGTCGAATTGGGACGCATTCTAAATGCTTCACAATTGAGGAGTAGTTCCAACGTCCTCTGTCTCTCATCCTCTTTTCTAGTATTCCTGGTTCTTCTTCGAGACCATGGCCAAGTCCATGGCCCAGTACCTGCAGGAGGGCAACAGGATCAAGGTTGGCAAATGTTCTATTCTGATGAAGGGTTTATCTTGTGTCCCACATGAAGTACGGTGTACACGCAGGCACACGCCAGCTTTCACTGGCACTCCTTCAGGTGTGTTGTTACGAAGATTCGAGAGTTCTCTGTCTTGTACATGCCAATATTTCTCTGTCGAGTGCCAGGGCGTTTCAGTTCAGTCTCTCTTTCCTCACCGTGAAAATGTGGCAACACATTCTTCCTCATTCGACATGCTTGTGTCTCTTGTGCACCGCACACACACACACACCACACTTACACGTTCCCAGAAATGACACTCCACTCCCACACAAGTATTTCTGTTCTCCTTTTTTTTCCCCGGAAAGTTTTTAACTTTTAGTTGAGCTGGTGATGGGGATGCTCCTAGTCATACTCTTATCTTGCCAAACAGTTTCTAAACAGTCCCAGTAACATCCAGACTATGGCCTCTGCTGCAGCACCTCTAAGATAAACTAAGGTTGCTGAAATAGAGCGCAGTAATAATACAATTGATAGAACGTTCTCTGGCAAAGTTGAGGATGTTACAAGCTGTGCACATTTCAGAGAGTTTAACCTCTTAGCCAGCCTTCTATTGGGAAAGAAACCTGTTTCTCAATGAGTAGAAGCGCACACTTCCTATTAGGTAATATAAGATTGATATATATATGTCGTTTACTTTGGTCTCATTGAACTGAATATGTTTTACCAGATGCCCCGTGCCCAGAGGTTTCCAGACAGTTTCCACCAGGCCCTACAGTCCCTACTACTGTCCATCATGCCTCACATCACCATCCGCCATGTTGAGATTCCCGAGGAGGCCCGCTGTGTCAACCTCAGCCTGGCTGGCTTCATCAAGGTCAGGCCCCCATACACTACAGGCATTACATTACCTGAACCACACAGGACAGAAATAATACCAAATACATTATCGCTGCTCCGGGGGGGGGGGGGGGGGGGGGGTGTAACTGTTAATATCGCAGGAGGTTGGTGATGGCTGGAGCGGAATCAGTGGAATGGTGTCAAATACATCAAACACATGGTTTCCACATGTGTTCGATGCCATTTTGTTCGCTCCGCTCCAGCCGTTATTATGAGCCGTCCTCCCCTCAGCGGCCTGCTGTGGTTGATATTGAAGGTCCAGGTCGAACACCAAACTCCCTTCCGATAGCAACGGTAATGTGTGGTGAACTCCGTGTACTGCAAGTCAAGCACTGTATATGAAAGATGGTCTTGGTGTGCTTAGTTGGTTAGTCCTGGTCTTGGTTAGTCCTCCTAATCTGTGGCCCCCTTCCACAGCGCTGTCTCACCTTCATGAACAGAGGCTTTGGCTTCAGCCTGGTCAACGACTACATGTGTGGCTTCACCCTTAAAGACCCCAAGGTACTGGACAATAGCAACAACCCCTCTTCTCTACCATGTCTGATTATGTATTCTTATTGCAACAGTGGAACAACAACACATCCCTGTATACAGGCCTCTATTGACAGTACATGTGTTGTGTGTGGCACTGGTAGTCAAATATATGCTTCAGCATATTTGACTAACTGATTAAAATCAACATAACATTTTATGGAAATGTTGATGGAAATCCTCTAATCTTTTTTTATTTTCAGGATGAAAAAATAGTATCTTGTTTGTTTAATCTTGTTTTGTAACGCTGGAGTTGTTTGTTGACCGACAGGTCTTGACCGAGATGAAGTTTGACTTCCTCATGACGGTGTGTAACCACGAGCACTACATCCCGCTTAACCTGCCCATGGCTTTTGGACGCACCAAGCTGCAGAGAGTTCAGGGTAAGCTGCTCTCTCGCCATGCGCCTCTGTCCGGTCAACTCCCTACCTGCATTTGATCCCTGCCACTGCCACACACGTAATCCTGGGAGGCACAAATTAGGCCTTCCTGTTCTGCATTGCTGCTGGTTTTCCTTTGTCCTGGTCACTTAATTAAAGGGACATTTCACCACTTTTCAACCTAATATTCATCCTCAATATCAATTGAAATGTTATTTGTCACATGTGCCGAATACAACAGGTGTAGACCTTACAGTGAAATACTTACTTACAAGCCCTTAACCAACAATGCCGTTTTAAGAGAAATACCTGTTAAGTAAAAAAATAATAAATAATAAATGGATAAGTAAAAAATGAGAAATAAAAGTAACAAATAATTAAAGAGCAGCGGTAAAATAACAATAGCATGGCTATATATACAGGGGGTACCGGTACGAGTTTGAAAAGTGGTGAACTTTCCCTTTAATGTATCAATTATTGTAACTGTATTGCAAAAACCAGTATACACTACGAAGACCAAAGCTGTGCTCCTATGATCTGTTACATCACCCTCACCTACAAACCACAACCCCCCCCCCGCCACTAATCTGCCTCATTGGTTTGGCCCACTCACCAGTTCACACACAAGTCTATTACAGAGCAGACCATGCGGAGTACAGCAAAAGGAGGGTTGTAAAAGGAATTCTATGACTGTTTTTCACCCCACCACAGCCATAGTGTGTTCTGATAATACTAATGCATGGTATGTTCATTTAATTTCCTAATTTTTCTCCTCCCTTTTGTTTTGTTTTGCTTGTGGTCGTTAGATTTTATTTCATACGCGACGGAGATTTTTGGCGCAGTAGGTAGGTGATGCCTCCACAACATCAACCGACACGTTTGCAGTTTGAACGCCAACTGACACCGCACGCCACTAACCAACCCATTTCTGCTAGCCCCGTCTATCCAGGACACTCATTAATTCACTCTTCATGATTGCTAACATCCTCCATAACACCTGCTTTGGCCAATGCTTTGTAGTGGCCTGGAGTTTGTCACACTTCTTGCTGGCTTGGATCGTGGAAATCAAATAAATTTTCTTCTCTTGAATGTTTTGATTGATGATTTCAGACTTGAAAGACGAGGGGAGAGTCTTTCATGCTGCCTCTGCCTGTGGGACTACTGCATTCTTTCTCACTCTCTCTGCCTTCACTTCTCTCTCTCTCTCTGCCTTCTCTCTCTGCCTTCTCCTCTCTCTCTGCCTTCACTTCTTTCTCTTTTTCTTTCTCTCACTCTCTGCCTTGACTTCTCTCTCTCTCTGCCTTTTTCTCTCCTCTCTCTCTCTCCCTCTCTCTCTCTTTCTTTCTCACTCTCTCTACTTTCACTTTCTCTCACTCTCTCTCTCTCTTCACTTCTCTCACTCTCTGCCTTCACTTCTCTCTCTGCCTCCTCTCTCTATCTCTCTCTTTCTCTCACTCTCTCTGCATTCACTTCTCTCTATCTCTGCCTTCTCTCTCTGCCTTCTCTCTCTCTTTCTTTCTCTCACTCTCTTTCTTTCTCTCACTCTCTCTGCCTTCACCTCTCCCTCTCTGCCTTCTTCTCTCTCTCTCTTTCTTTCTCTCACTCTCTCTGCCTTCACTTCTCTCTCTCTCTGCCTTCTCTCTCTGCCTTTTCCTCTCCTGTCTCTCTTTCTTTCTCTCACTCTCTCTGCCTTCACTTCTCCCTCTCTGCCTTCTTCTCTCTCTCTCTTTCTTTCTCTCACTCTCTCTGCCTTCACTTCTCTCTCTCTCTCTCTGCCTTCTCTCTCTGCATTCTCCTCTCTCTCTCTCTCTCTCTCTCTCTGCCTTCACTTCTCTCTATCTCTGCCCTCTCTCTGCCTTCTCCTCTCCCTCTCTCTCTCTCTCTGTCTCTCTCGCTCTCTCTCTCGCTCTCTTTCTTTCTCTCTCTCTGCATTCTCCTCTCTCTCTCTCTCTCTCTCTCTCTCTCTCTCTCTCTCTCTCTCTCTCTCTCTCTCTCTCTCTCTCTCTCTCTCTCTCTCTCTCTCTCTCTCTCTCTCTCTCTCTGCCTTCACTTCTCTCTATATCTGCCTTCTCTCTCTCTCTCTCTCTCTCTCTCTCTCTCTCTCTCTCTCTCTCTCTCTCTCTCTCTCTCTCTCTCTCTCTCTCTCTCTCTCTCTCTCTCTCTCTCTCTCTCTCTGCCTTCACTTCTCTCTATATCTGCCTTCTCTCTCTCTCTCTCTCTCTTTCTCTCTCTCTGTCTCTGTCTCTGTCTCTCTCTGTCTATCATTCCAAATCTCTAGTCTTGTTAGTCCTGTCTGACTGTAGTAAAGCACCATTAACAGTTCAGAGAGAAACTGAGGGGAAATCAGAAAACAACCTGTGTGGGATTATTTAAACACATTTCTTAAACACACAATATTTAATCAATAACACTCACACCTTATATTTTACTGTAGTGGAGAGATGTCTTTGGCCTAAACCCACACATATAGCCTACATCTCTAAACATGTTATATACATTTTTACATTTGATATACACAGGTAACTACCAAAATAATGGAAACACTTAAGTAAATGAGGAATACAAAGTATATTAAAAGCAGGTGCTTCCACACAGGTGTGGTTCCTGAGTTTATCAAGCAATTAGCATCCCATCATGCTCAGGGTCATGTATAAAAATGCTGGGCAGGCCATTATTTTGGCTACCTCGGCTATGCCCCTATAGGATGACAATGCCCCTATAGGATGACAATGCCCCTCTCCACAGGGCACGAGTGGTCACTCAATGGTTTGATGAGCATGAAAACGATGTAAACCAAATGGCATGGCCGTCTCAGTCACCAGATCTCAACCCAACTGAACACTCATGGGAGATTCTGGAGCTGCGCCTGAGACAGCGTTTTCCAACACCATCAACAAAGCACAAAATGATGGAATTTCTCTTGGAAGAATGGTGTTGCATCCCTCCAATAGAGTTCCAGACACTTGTAGAATCTATGCCAAGATGCTTTGAAGCTGCTCTGCCTCGTGGTTTATTTCTTTGGGGTTCATGCTCTCACAGGTTTTTCTCTGATTTCCCTCATTAGAGGTGGTGGTGTTTCTCTCATTTCCCTCATTGGTGGTGGTGTTTCTCTCAATTCCTTCATTAGAGGTGGTGGTGTTTGTCTGATTTCCCTCATTGGAGGTGGTGGTGTTTCTCTCAATTCCTTCATTAGAGGTGGTGGTGTTTGTCTGATTTCCCTCATTAGAGGTGGTGGTGTTTCTCTCATTTCCCTCATTGGTGGTGGTGTTTCTCTCAATTCCTTCATTAGAGGTGGTGGTGTTTGTCTGATTTCCCTCATTGGAGGTGGTGGTGTTTCTCTCATTTCCCTCATTGGAGGTGGTGGTGTTTCCCTCAATTCCTTCATTAGAGGTGGTGGTGTTTGTCTGATTTCCCTCATTGGTGGTGGTGTTTCTCTCATTTCCCTCATTTCAGGTGGTGGTGTTTCTCTAATTTCCCTCATTAGAGGTGGTGGTGTTTCTCTCATTTCCCTCATTGGTGGTGGTGTTTCTCTCATTTCCCTCATTAGAAGTGGTGGTGTTTCTCTCATTTCCTTCATTAGAGGTGGTGGTGTTTGGCTCATTTCCCTCATTAGAGGTGGTGGTTTTTGTCTGATTTCCCTCATTTCAGGTGGTGGTGTTTCTCTCATTTCCTTCATTAGAGGTGGTGGTTTTTGTCTGATTTCCCTCATTGGAGGTGGTGGTGTTTCTCTCATTTCCCTCATTTCAGGTGGTGGTGTTTCTCTCATTTCCCTCATTAGAAGTGGTGGTGTTTCTCTCATTTCCCTCATTGGTGGTGGTGTTTCTCACATTTCCTTCATTGGAGGTGGTGGTTTTTGTCTGATTTCCCTCATTAGAGGTGGTGGTGTTTCTGTCATTTCCCTCATTTCAGGTGGTGGTGTTTCTCTCATTTCCCTCATTAGAGGTGGTGGTGTTTCTCTAATTTCCTTCATTAGAGGTGGTGGTGTTTCTCTCATTTCCCTCATTAGAGGTGGTGGTGTTTGTCTGATTTCCCTCATTGGAGGTGGTGGTGTTTCTCTCAATTCCCTCATTAGAGGTGGTGGTGTTTGTCTGATTTCCCTCATTAGAGGTGGTGGTGTTTGTCTGATTTCCCTCATTAGAGGTGGTGGTGTTTCTCTCATTTCCCTCATTAGAGGTGGTGGTGTTTGTCTGATTTCCCTCATTAGAGGTGGTGGTGTTTGTCTGATTTCCCTCATTAGAGGTGGTGGTGTTTCTCTCATTTCCCTCATTAGAGGTGGTGGTGTTTGTCTGATTTCCCTCATTAGAGGTGGTGGTGTTTGTCTGATTTCCCTCATTAGAGGTGGTGGTGTTTCTCTCATTTCCCTCATTAGAGGTGGTGGTGTTTCCCTCATTTCCCTCATTGGAGGTGGTGGTGTTTCTTTTATTTCCCTCATTAGAGGTGGTGGTGTTTGTCTGATTTCCCTCATTAGAGGTGGTGGTGTTTCTCTCATTTCCCTCATTGGAGGTGGTGGTGTTTGTCTGATTTCCCTCATTAGAGGTGGTGGTGTTTCTCTCATTTCCCTCATTTCAGGTGGTGGTGTTTCTCTCATTTCCCTCATTAGAGGTGGTGGTGTTTCTCTCATTTCCCTCATTAGAGGTGGTGGTGTTTCTCTCATTTCCTTCATTAGAGGTGGTGGTGTTTCTCTCATTTCCTTCATTAGAGGTGGTGGTGTTTCTCTCATTTCCTTAATTTCAGGTGGTGGTGTTTGTCTGATTTCCCTCATTAGAGGTGGTGGTGTTTCTCTCATTTCCTTCATTAGAGGTGGTGGTGTTTGTCTGATTTCCCTCATTAGAGGTGGTGGTGTTTCTCTCATTTCCCTCATTGGAGGTGGTGGTGTTTTGCATTGGAGAAAAAGGTTGCTGAGTCAATGTGTTCAACATGTGATGTTGTCGCATTCCTCCCTGGAATTTGTCAGACACATCGTTCCATGAGTGAAACAACAGGATATCTACCATGTCACTTGAATGCTACCAGTCAGATTGAAGTCAAAGATGCACCCCTTTATATTACAGCAGGGTAGTCTGCACCTGCTGCTAGTACCCGTATGTGTTTCCTATGTAGTGCCCTTCTTTTCACCGGAGCGCCCTATTCACTATATAGTGCACTGCTTTTGTCCAGGGAATAGGGTAGGGTGTGATTTAGGGCATGACCTAACCATGTTGACCTATGACCCCAGATCAGAGCCTGGAGTCTGCGCTGACGGAGGATTACTGTAAGAACCACTTCCTGGTTGGTCTGCTGCTGAGGGAGGTGGCCGAGGCCCTGCAGGGGTCACCAGAGGTCAGACAGCTGGCCGTGGCCGTCCTGAAGAACCTGCTCATCAAACACGCCATGGACGACCGTTACACCCAGTACAAGGTGAGGAGGAGGGGACAGACAGACCAGTACACCAATAGAATATGAGGAGGAGAGACAGACAGACCACTACACCAATACAATATGAGGAGGAGAGACAGACAGACTGCTACACCAGTACAATGTGAGGAGGGGGAGACAGACAGACAGACTGCTACACCAGTACAACATGAGGAGGGGGGAGACAGTCAGACTGCTACACCAGTACAACGTGAGGAGAGGGGAGACAGACAGACTGCTACACCAGTACAAGGTGAGGATGGGGGAGACAGACAGACTGCTACACCAGTACAAGGTGAGGAGGGGGGAGACAGTCAGACTGCTACACCAGTACAAGGTGAGGAGGGGGGAGACAGACAGACTGCTACACCAGTACAATGTGAGGAGGGGGGAGACAGACAGACTGCTACACTAGTACAATGTGAGGAGGGGGGAGACAGTCAGACTGCTACACCAGTACAAGGTGAGGAGGGGGGAGACAGACAGACTGCTACACCATTACAAGGTGAGGAGGGGGGAGACAGACAGACTGCTACACCAGTACAAGGTGAGGAGGGGGGAGACAGACAGACTGCTACACCAGTACAATGTGAGGAGGGGGGAGACAGACAGACTGCTACACCAGTACAAGGTGAGGAGGGGGGAGACAGACAGACTGCTACACCAGTACAACATGAGGAGGGGGGAGACAGTCAGACTGCTACACCAGTACAAGGTGAGGAGGGGGGAGACAGACAGACTGCTACACCAGTACAAGGTGAGGAGGGGGGAGACAGACAGACTGCTACACCAGTACAAGGTGAGGAGGGGGGAGACAGACAGACTGCTACACCAGTACAAGGTGAGGAGGGGGGAGACAGACAGACTGCTACACCAGTACAAGGTGAGGAGGGGGGAGACAGACAGGCTGCTACACCAGTACAAGGTGAGGAGGGGGGAGACAGACAGACTGCTACACCAGTACAAGGTGAGGAGGGGGGAGACAGTCAGACTGCTACACCAGTACAACGTGAGGAGGGGGGAGACAGACAGACTGCTACACCAGTACAACGTGAGGAGGGGGGAGACAGACAGACTGCTACACCAGTACAAAGTGAGGAGGGGGGAGACAGACAGACTGCTACACCAGTACAATGTGAGGATGGGGAGACAGTCAGACTGCTACACCAGTACAAGGTGAGGAGGGGGGAGACAGTCAGACTGCTACACCAGTACAATGTGAGGAGGGGGGAGACAGACAGACTGCTACACCAGTACAAGGTGAGGAGGGGGGAGACAGACAGACTGCTACACCAGTACAAGGTGAGGAGGGGGGAGACAGACAGACTGCTACACCAGTACAAGGTGAGGAGGGGGGGGACAGACAGACTGCTACACCAGTACAAGGTGAGGAGGGGGGAGACAGACAGGCTGCTACACCAGTACAAGGTGAGGAGGGGGGAGACAGACAGACTGCTACACCAGTACAAGGTGAGGAGGGGGGAGACAGGCAGACTGCTACACCAGTACAACGTGAGGAGGGGGGAGACAGACAGACTGCTACACCAGTACAACGTGAGGAGGGGGGAGACAGACAGACTGCTACACCAGTACAAAGTGAGGAGGGGGGAGACAGACAGACTGCTACACCAGTACAATGTGAGGATGGGGAGACAGTCAGACTGCTACACCAGTACAAGGTGAGGAGGGGGGAGACAGTCAGACTGCTACACCAGTACAATGTGAGGAGGGGGGAGACAGACAGACTGCTACACCAGTACAAGGTGAGGAGGGGGGAGACAGACAGACTGCTACACCAGTACAAGGTGAGGAGGGGGGAGACAGACAGACTGCTACACCAGTACAAGGTGAGGAGGGGGGAGACAGTCAGACTGCTACACCAGTACAAGGTGAGGAGGGGGGAGACAGTCAGACTGCTACACCAGTACAATGTGAGGAGGGGGGAGACAGACAGACTGCTACACCAGTACAACGTGAGGAGGGGGGAGACAGACAGACTGCTACACCAGTACAAGGTGAGGAGGGGGGAGACAGACAGACTGCTACACCAGTACAACATGAGGAGGGGGGAGACAGTCAGACTGCTACACCAGTACAAGGTGAGGAGGGGGGAGACAGACAGACTGCTACACCAGTACAAGGTGAGGAGGGGGGAGACAGTCGGACTGCTACACCAGTACAAGGTGAGGAGGGGGGAGACAGACAGACTGCTACACCAGTACAACATGAGGAGGGGGGAGACAGACAGACTGCTACACCAGTACAATGTGAGGAGGGGGGAGACAGACAGACTGCTACACCAGTACAAGGTGAGGAGGGGGGAGACAGTCAGACTGCTACACCAGTACAATGTGAGGAGGGGGGAGACAGACAGTCTGCTACACCAGTACAAAGTGAGGAGGGGGGAGACAGACAGACTGCTACACCAGTACAATGTGAGGAGGGGGGAGACAGACAGACTGCTACACCAGTACAACGTGAGGAGGGGGGAGACAGTCAGACTGCTACACCAGTACAAAGTGAGGAGGGGGGAGACAGACAGACTGCTACACCAGTACAAAGTGAGGAGGGGGGAGACAGACAGACTGCTACACCAGTACAAAGTGAGGAGGGGGGAGACAGTCAGACTGCTACACCAGTACAACATGAGGAGGGGGGAGACAGACAGACTGCTACACCAGTACAATGTGAGGATGGGGAGACAGTCAGACTGCTACACCAGTACAATGTGAGGAGGGGGGAGACAGACAGACTGCTACACCAGTACAAAGTGAGGAGGGGGGAGACAGACAGACTGCTACACCAGTACAATGTGAGGATGGGGAGACAGTCAGACTGCTACACCAGTACAAGGTGAGAGAAACAGTCGTGAGTGAGTGAGTGAGTGAGTGAGTGAGTGAGTGAGTGAGTGAGTGAGTGACAGAGAGAGCTCATTATAGGTAAAGAAACATCACCCTGTAACACAATGAAAGGCTGTTTCTAAAGGGATATTTAATAGTAAAGCAAAAAGGTGAGGGGGAGAGAGAGAAAAAAATTCAGAAGCCTTTTTTAACCTCAAATACACGACAAGTTAAACATTTCCTGGATTGCAGCAAAGTTCTCCTGCAACCGGGTGATCAAATGAAGATCCTACATCTGTACTTTTTAATATAGGTTTATAAAGGGAAATGAACCGTGTTCATACAGCAGCGGGGGAAACTGTCCGAGTCGCTGTTGCTGTTTTGGAAAATAGAGGATAGTAAATGAATAACTAGACTAGTTAACAAGAGCAAGGAGTGTTCACTGTTTCCACAGACCCAAGATAAGAAGAAATCGGTTATGCAAATCCACACTGTAGGATCCAAATAGTCGCCGGCAGCGCAGCATTGTATTGATAGAAAGCCTCTCTCTAATGATACAGTAGATAATAGTTGTTTTGGTTGACACAGATCGTGACAGTCTCACACAGTAGTGGTGTACTGTTTGTTATGGGTCACTGTTCCATAGACCACAGAGATCCTGTCCGCGTGCTAACAACACACTGTGTATGCAAATGGTACAACAATAAAGATTGTTGGAAAAAGACATGAACTTGTGTGCCCCCCCCCCCCCCCCCCCTGTATGTCAGAATCAGCAGGCCCGTATCTGTCTACTGTACCTGCCACTGCTGGAGCTGCTCTACCAGAACCTCAAACAGCTGTCTGCCCAGCATCACACCTCCAGCCCTGGCCTGGGCTTCACCGTGAGTCCCCCACCTACCTTCCACCCCCGGAGGTCCTGGTTTAATATATCTGGTCTCATGATATATCAGTCATATATTGGCGTTTTTGAGTTTGGATGAAAATTATGAATTGAAATTGAAGTTTATTTCCTGATTTGACTGAATTGAAATAGAATGGACCCCTACCCATGTTATTGTCCTGTGCTCTTCCAGGGCTCCAGAGATGACTTGAGATCAACCGGCTTGATGGACAGCCGCAGGACCAGCACGGCCATCGATAAAGACCACGGTTAGTGTGACGTCTGTCCTCAATGTGTTAACCCCTGCCAACAGTAGGTGCAGGAAATTATTCATGAAGATAAATAAGGGACGTTCGAATTGTAATTTCCCATCAAAATGTTGCTTGGATGTTTGGGGACTGGCGGTAAAATAGGTGTTTTATTGTCCATTTGGTTAGAACGGAAATTCTCCGTCTGCCATTTTCCCAAACCCACACACCACAGGAGGCTGGTGAGGGCAGAACGTGTGGAATGGAGTAAGTAAACAAAAGGATATCGAACACATGGTTCCCATGTGTTTGATACCATTCCATCCATCCCGTCCTCCCCAATTCAGACGCCACCTGTGCAACACACACACACTGAGAGGCATGGTGTCAACCGCGGGTTAGCGCCTCTAGATAGATATTTTTGGGGGTTAAGTGCCATGCTCAAGGCCACAACTGTAATGGTAGTCATTCTTCTGTATTTCCTGGCCTGGGACTTGGAACCAGCAACCTTTACTGATCCACATCTTTAACCTCTTGGCTACCTAAACTACTGTTACCCCCCCTCAAAAAAAAATTATCTGAGAAGCTATGTGAACATGTGTCTTGGTACTCCCCAGGCCCAGTAGCTCAGAACGGCCACTTGGTGAGGAGGGAGGACTCCAGAGGATCTCTGTTCATGGACCCCAGCACTCCAGATAGCTCTGAGGTAAGAGACAGAGTGAGAGTGGTGGATGGGCCAATACAAATAAAAAAAATTAAAAAAGAGAGAATATGGCACCATATTCCCTATATAGTGCACTACTTTTGACCAGGGCACATAGGGCTCTGGTCAAAAGTAGTGTACTATGTAGGAAATAGGGTGCGGTTTGGGACAGAACCGGAGGGAACGCCATAATTCAAGTTCAGTAGAGCACATCGTAGCAGAACAGTCAAATTGAATATGACGTTCTACATCCTGTTCCATTAAAAAAATAAACATGATATGAACTGATAAAAGATCTTATTTGTTGTTTTTCGTTTGGGTCATTTCTCCAACACTTGCAAGCCTTTATTATTTATTGTAGCGATATACACTGAGTATACCAAACATTAGGAACACCTTCCTGATATTGAGTTGCACCCCCCTGTTTTGCCCTCAGAACAGCCTCAATTTGTCGGGGCATGGACTCTACAAGGTGTCAAAGTGTTCCACAGGGATGCTGGTCCTTGTTGACTCCAATGCTTCCCACAGTTGTGTCAAGTTGGCTGAATGTCCTTTGGGTGGTGGACCATTCTTGGTTCACACGGGAAATTGTTGACCGTGGAAAAACTCAGCACTGTTGCAGTTCTTGACACAAACCGGTGCGCCTGGCTTCTACTACTACACAACGTTCAAAGGCCCTTACAGTTTTGTCTTCCCCATTCACCCTTTGAATGGCACACATACACAATCCATGTCTCAATTGTCTCAAGGCTTAAAAATCCTTCTTTAACATGTCTCCTTTCCTTCATCTATACTGATTGAAGTGGATTTAACAAGTGACATCGATAAGGGATCATAGCGTTCACCTGGATTCACCAGTCTATGTCATGGAAAGAGCAGGTGTTCTTAATGTTTTGTATAATCAGTGTAGAAACCACACGTTGGATTGTGATGGAGATGAGGATTAGCATAATTGATTACATTAATAATGTAATAAGGCATCATTTTAGTCATACTTTTTCTTACTCATATGGCAGCTTTTCCCAAACTAGGGGTTGCGACCCCATGTGGGGTCAGCTGATTTGAAAGTGGGGTCGCGAGAGAAACTCAGAATCAAACCAAAAACAATTGCAGCTTGGTTGTAAAAAAAAAAAGAAAAGAAAAAAAAATATTTCTCCCTTCAAACGTGGATCTAACTTTTGAACGGTTGGAGCTACAGTATAAGCTATTATGACCCCAATCCTGAAAGCTAAGACTCTCGGGAACACGTACAATGCTCACAAGCCGCCACAGGACTCTTTAGAATAGAGTAAACAGGACCAGGCCACAAATCAGACTGGAGGGAAAAGAACATTGTCAATGAAAGCAATGATGGTGTTATTTTCTACACAGAAGATCATATACAGTTATTGCCTGATGATCTTCTGAACTTCGGATACATTTCAGTTACTTCAAACCATACTTCCTTGAGATGAAAGTACTGTCAGACTGATTTGTAATACACTGTCATTGCCCCAAATAAAGAAGTTAACATTGGCTGTTGATTATATCACCCTATTTTTACACAGTGGGGGTCGCGAAATTGCATTGATATCAAAATTAGGTCACAGGCCAAAAAAGTTTGAACCCCTGTCATATAGTAGGACTAAGTGCCACTGCTTCAAATAATTGTCTTTCTTTTTTGGTGGTATGAATAAATGCCACTGTGTTTTCTTCCTCTGTGGTGTTTCTCCCCACAGCTCCACAGAAGGGGCTCTGAGGTGAGAGACAGACAAGGAGAGCATGATATCATATAAGTTTTGTTCCCTGTCAGATATTGATGTTTGGTCATTTAGATTTGTTATTCAAAAATATAACATATATACGTCTTTAGTTGAAAGTCTATAGTTAGGATTTTATTTAACGGAGGGGAGGGACCATACTTCCATGTTTTCTTACTCTGTGGTGTCCCTACCTGCCGCTGTTTCTGATACCATGTTTTCTTCCTCTATGGTGTATTGTCCTCCAGCTTCACCGGCGGGGCTCCACTATGAGCAGCAGTACTACTCTCCCTCCCATAGGCAGACTGGGCCACTATGAGATCAAAGGACTGCTTCTGTGTTTCCTTCACATCGTCAGGACCGTCTCGGACGGTCAGTCAGCAACACAATATTAAATACATGTAGAACACATACCAAGGTTGGGGTCAATTTGATTTCAGTTCCAGCCATTTCAGAAAGTAAACCAAATTCCAATTCAAAATTTTCCTGAAGAGGAAGAGAATTGGAATTGGAACGTCAGTGTACTTCCTGAATTGACTAGAATTTAAATGAAATTGGCCCCAACCCTGACACATACTGTATTATGTGCAATATGTTACAGTATCTCTATGGTCAGCACCACACAGTCACTTCTCTCTATTTTACTGTGTACTGTAGATCTCTACCTAAAATGGTTTGATGATGCATACCTAGATACTGAATGAATGCACTGTATATCCTATGTTGTGTTCATTTTACCTATATTATAGCTATTCTATTATTAGGCCTATATTCAAACATTTTCATTGGCCTCATCTGTGGAATTTCTGACTGTTGTGCGGTTTTAGCAGACATCGGTGTGCTACTTAGTGCACTACTTTTGGCCAGGGCCTGTTCAAAAGTTGTGCACTACAAAGGCAATATGGTGTCATTTGGGATGCAGACCTGGTCATTGTGTAATCTTCTGGGTGTTTCTGCCTGTTGACCTGCTACAGAAGCTGTCTCAGTGTCTGTCACTCTCCTGTTGTGTCTCTGTCTCTAGACACCCTGCTGGCCTACTGGAACAAGGTCAATCCTCAGGACATCATCAACTTCCTCAGTCTACTGGAGTGAGTACAAGATCACAATAGAATAGGTTCTGTTCTAGTTAGTCTGCTGGAGTGAATCCAGAGAACATCTGTGTGGATGCAGTACTAGAATATAATAGGTTATATTATCTTGTGTGGATGCAGGACTAGAATATAATAGGTTATATTATCTTGTGTGGATGCAGGCCTAGAATATAATAGGTTATATTCGCTTGTGTGGATGCAGGATTAGAATATAATAGGTTATATTCTCTTGTGTGGATGCAGGATTAGAGTCAGGATTTTTTTTAAACTAGTTAATGTCAGAATAAGGTGTGTGTGTGTGTGTGTGTGTGTGTGTGTGTGTGTGTGTGTGTGTGTGTGTGTGTGTGTGTGTGTGTGCGTGTGCGTGTGCATAGGCAATCGTTTTTAAACACAGCCACTATGAAAAATATTCCTAGGTGGATTTGATGGAACACAAATATTTCGCTACACCCGCAATAATGTTGTCTAAATACAGTATGTGTATGCAACCAATTGAATTTGATTTGATTTGGAATTGCAGTCTTGGGAGTATTTTGAACTCCATTTGAACTCCATTTGAACTCCACCCTGACTTTCCATAATGCTCTGTTGTGTTGTTGACACATACTGAACCGGTTTTACTCCCTTACCCTTTCATCTGGCTACTGTAACCTACAGTGCGAAAGTATTCACCCGCCTTGGCCTTTTTCCTATTTTGTTGCCTTACAACCTGGAATTAAAATAGATTTTTGGGGGGTTTGTATCATTTTATTTACACAACATGCTAACCACTTTTAAGATGTAAAATATGTTTTATTGTGAAACAAACAAGAAATAAGACAAAAAAACTGAAAACTTGAGCTTGGATAACTATTCACCCCCCCAAAGTCAATACTTTGTAGAGCTACCTTTTGCAGCAATTACAGCTGCAAGTCTCTTGGGGTATGTCTTTATACGCTTGGCACATCTAGCCACTGGGATTTTTGCCCATTCTTCAAGGCAAAACTGCTCCAGATCCTTCAAGTTGGATGGGTTCCGCTGGTGTATAGCAATCTTTAAGTCATACCACAGATTCTCAATTGGATTGAGGTCTGGGCTTTGACTAGGCCATTCCAAGACATTTAAATGTTTCCCCTTAAACCACTCAAGTGTTGCTTTAGCAGTGTGCTTGGGGTCATTGTCCTGCTGGAAGTTGAACCTCCGTCCCAGTCTCAAATCTCTGGAAGACTGAAACAGGTTTCCCTCAAGAATTTCCCTGTATTCAGCGCCATCCGTCATTCCTTCAATTCTGACCAGTTTCCCAGTCCCTGCCGATGGAAAAACATCCCCACAGCATGATGCTGCCACCAGCATGCTTCACTGTGGGGATGGTGTTCTCGGGGTGATGAGAGGTGTTGGGTTTGCACCAGACATAGCATTTACCTTGATGGCCAAAAAGCTCAATTTTAGTCTCATCTGACCAGAGTACCTTCTTCCATATGTTTGGGGAGTCTTCCACATGCCTTTTGGTGAACACCAAACGTGTTTGCTTATTTTTTTCTTTAAGCAATGGCTTTTTTTCTGGCCACTCTTCCATAAAGCCCAGATCTGTGGAGTGAATGGCTTAAAGTGGTCCTATGGACAGATACTCCAATCACCGCTGTGGAGCTTTGCAGCTCTTTCAGGGTTATCTTTGGTCTCTTTGTTGCCTGTCTGATTAATGCCCTAATTCCCTGGTCCGTGAGTTTTGGTGGGCGGCCCTCTCTTGGCAGGTTTGTTGTGGTGCCATATTCTTAAAAAAAAAAATTATAATGGGTTTAATGGTGCTCCGTGGGATGTTCAAAGTTTCAGATATTTTTTTGTAACCCAACCCTGATCTGTACTTCTCCACAACTTTGTGGAGGCACAGCACACCAACATCAAAACCTCATCCCAACTGTAAATTATGGTGGAGGGAGCATCATGGTTTGTGGCTGCTTTGCTGCCTCAGGGCCTGGACAGCTTGCTATCATCGAAGGAAAAATTAATTCCCAAGTTTATCAAGACATTTTGCAGGGGAACGTTAGGCTATCTGTCCGCCAATTGAAGCTCAACAGAACTTGGGTGATACAACAGGACAACGACCTAAAACACAGAAGTAAATCAACAACAGAATGGCTTCAACAGAAGAAAATACACCTTCTGGAGTGGCCAAGTCAGAGTCCTGACCTCAACCCGATTGAGATGCTATGGCAAGAGAGCAGTTCACACCAGACATCCCAAGAATAATGCTGAACTGAAACAGTTTTGAAAAGAGGAATGGTGTCACGTTCCTGACCTTATTTTCCTTTGTTTAGTCTTTATTTAGTTGGTCAGGACGTGAGCTGGGTGGGTATAGTCTATGTTCTGTGTTTCTATGTTTAGGTTTGTCATATTGGCCTGATATGGTTCTCAATCAGAGGCAGGTGTTTTGTGTTGTCTCTGATTGGGAACCATATTTAGGTAGCCTGTTTTTCACTGTTGGTTTGTGGGTGATTGTTTCCTGTGTCAGTGTTTGTGCCACACGGGACTGTTTTGGTTAGATTTACTTTTGTTATTTTGGATTGTGTCTTGTTCAGTTTATTATATTAAAACCATGGACACTTACTACGCTGCGTCTTGGTCCGATCCCAGCTACACCTCCTCTTCAGACGAAGAGGAGGAAATCTGCCGTTACAGAATCACCCACCAACCAAGGACCAAGCAGCGTGGTGAAGGACAGCAGCAGCAGTGGCAAAATACACAGGACTCCTGGACATGGGAAGAAATTCTGGACGGTAAGGGACCCTGGGTGCAAGCTGGAGAATATCGCCGCCCTCGTGAAGAGCTGGAGGCAGCTAAAGCCGAGAGGCGGTGGTATGAGGAGGCAGCACGGAAGCCAGAGAGGCAGCCCCAAAAATGTATTGGGGGGGGGAGTCTCAGGGAGTGTGGCGAAGTCAGGTAGGAGACCTGCGCCAACTCCCCGTGCTTACCGTGAAGAGCGAGAGTACGGGCAGACACCGTGTTATGCGGAAGAGCGCACGTGTCTCCTGTACGTGTGCATAGCCCGGTGCGGTACATCCCAGCTCCTCGTATCGGCCGGGCTAGAGTGTGCATCGAGCCAGGTGCCATGAAGCCGGCTCAACGCATCTGGTCTCCAGTGCGTCTCCTTGGGCCGGTGTACATGGCACCAGCCTTACGCATGGTGTCCCCCGTTCGCCAGCACAGCCCAGTGCGGGTTATTCCACCTCGCCGCACTGGCCGGGCTAAGGGGAGTATTCAGCCAGGTAAGGTTGGGCAGGCTCGGTGCTCAAGAGCTCCAGTACGCCTTCACGGTCCGGTATATCCGGTGCCACCTCCTCGCACCAGCCCAGTATCACCAGTGCCAACACCACGCACCAGGCTTCCTGTGCGTCTCCAGAGCCCTGTTCCTCCTCCACGCACTCGCCCTGTGGTGCGTGTCTCCAGCCCGGTACCACCAGTTCCGGCACCACGCACCAAGCCTCCTGTGCGCCTCAGCAGGCCATAGTCTGCCACCTGCCCAGCGCTGCCCGTCTGCCCAGCGCCGTCTGAGCTGTCCGTCTGCCCAGCGCCGCCTGCGCTGCCCGTCTGCCCAGCACCGTCAGAGCCGTCAAAGCCGCCCGTCTGTTCTGAGCCGCTAGAGCCGTCCGTCAGTCAGGAGCCGCTAGAGCCGTCCGTCAGTCAGGATCCGCCATAGCCGTCCGTCAGTCAGGATCCGCCATAGCCGCCCGCCAGTCAGGAGCCGCCAGAGCCGCCCGCCAGTCCGGAGCCCCCAGAGCCGGCCGCCAGTCAGGAGCTGCCAGAGCCGCCCGCCAGTCAGGAGCTGCCAGAGCCGCCCGCCAGTCAGGAGCTGCCAGAGCCGCCCGCCAGTCAGGAGCTGCCAGAGCCGCCCGCCAGTCAGGAGCTGCCAGAGCCGCCCGCCAGTCAGGAGCTGCCAGAGCCGCCCGCCAGCCAGGAGCTGCCAGAGCCGCCCTCAGTCATGAGCTACCTCTCAGTCATGAGCTACCCCTCAGTCATGAGCTACCTCTCAGTCATGAGCTACCCCTCAGTCATGAGCTACCCCTCAGTCATGAGCTACCCCTCAGTCATGAGCTGCCCTTCAGTCCGGAGTTGCCCCTCAGTCCGGAGCTGCCCCTCAGTCCGGAGCTGCCCCTCCGTCCAGAGGCGCCAATCAGTCCAGTGGGGTTATTTTTGGAGGGTCGCCGTTCCGAGGAGGCCACGGAAGCGGGGATTGACTATGGTGGAGTGGGGACCACGTCCAGCGCCAGAGCCGCCACCGTGGACAGACGAAGAGGAGGAAATCAGCCATTACAAATGGTCAAAAATTCCTCCTGACCGTTGTGCAGGTTGGATCAGCAACTACAGAAAACGTTTGATTGAGGTTATTGCTGCCAAAGGAGGGTCAACCAGTTATTAAATCCAAGGGTTCACATACTTTTTCCACCCTGCCCTGTGAATGTTTACACGGTGTGTTCAATAAAGACATAAAAACGTATAATTGTTTGTGTGTTATTAGTTTAAGCAGACTGTGTTTGCTTCAGGTCAGATCAAATTTTATGACCAATTTATGCAGATGTCCAGGTAAATCCAAATGGTTCACATGCTTTTTCTTGCCACTGTATAACAATCACTTATCAAGTGATTGATGTTGTTGCCCTATTTGCATACCACTTAGTCAACTATGTGATGTACAAGACTATTATTTGCAAATAACATCTATGAGCTAAAGTGTTATTAATCCGGACCTCGTAAATCTCTTTCAGGACATGCCTGGTGCAGTTCCGTTACGTTGGAAAGAGAAACATTGGCAGGTAGGATGATGTTTGGATTACGTACAGCACTAAAAGATAGTGCTACTAAGTTTGTCCTAAACAGGTACATGGTACGTGCGTCTCTGTGTGTATTTGTAGGAGTAAGAATGCTTGGATGTCCAACCTAAGGTTCCTCGCTAGTCCAATAAATTATATTATAATTATTGTCCCCCACACATCTTTAGGCTTGGTTGTCAAAGGTTGTTATTATTTTTTTGTTATTGCTAATAAATTATTGTTAATGCATCTACACTTATCTTTAGGTGTACGTGTGTTTCTGAGTCTGGTTTATCCGGTTTAGGTTTCCTGCTAGTCCAATACCTGAGTCATGACTCCCTAGTTGTTTAAGTTCAGTGGAGTGTATTGTTGAGTCTCTGTTTGTACGTCTGTTTGTGGGAGTCAAGACTAGGGCTGTTACGGTGACCGTATTGCCGCCACACTGGCGGTCACGAGTCATTAAGCCAGTCAAATTAAGTCTTCTCCAAGCTCTGATGCTGCTGACGGTCATTAGTAGCCTACCAAACTTGCTAAATGCCTGGTACTCAGCACCATATTGTCCCTCTAATCACTCTGACATCAATGCAAAACACTTCATGAGAGCCCAAGAGCCCATGTTGCGCAACATTTCTATAAACCGAATCAAATGTTATGTCACATACACATGTTTAGCAGATGTTATTGTGGGTGTAGTGAAATGCTTGTGTTTCTAGCTCCAGCAGTGCAGTAATATCTACAATTCACAACAATACACACAACCTAAAAGTAAAAGAATGGAATTAAGGAATATATAAATATTAGGATGAGCAATGTCGGAGTGGCATACAGTAGAATAGAATATACTATATACATATGAGATGAGTAAAGCAAAAATATTTAAACATTATTAAAGTAGCCAGTGATTTCAAGTCTATGTATATGGGGCAGCAGCTGTCGTGGAAATATTCAGTCAGTAATATTTCTCAAATACCGGAGCCTGTGAGTTCAAATAGACTTTTATTACAATATAATAAAATCCGAGCTGGTTCATGAAAACAACTACTTTTCCAGTCTTGGCACACACTCCTTATACAGGTTACAACCTTACGTCACACACATAGTAACTCCTCTGTATGATTCAGCCACTCTGGCATTTGGCCACCATTATCCTTTTTGCCTTGCACTAATTTTAGTTTGGTTTCCCCTGTTTCGAGACAAGTGCATAATAATGGTCCATTCAAAATCAAAACAAATTTCACACATATTATTTAGTATATGTAAAGACAAGATTAAATCAAGAATAGTCGATGGGTGACAATATTGGCCTATAACTTGTGAATTATATATTATCACTTGTGAATGATGCCCAGCGTAAGGCAAGAAACAATGCCTTTTTTTTCTCAACTTTTTCTAATCATAGTCACTTAAGCTGTGATACAAGGTTTGTATCACAGCTTAAGTGGACAAATAACTTAAGTTAAGCACATTAATTAAGCACATTATTCCACTTTACTCTCTCCAAATCAATCATCAAGTTTGCAGACGACATGACAGTTGTAGGCTTGATTAAAAACAACGACGCGACAGCCTACAGGGAGGAGATGAGTGTGGTGTCAGGAAAATAACCTCTCACTCAACGTCAACAAAACAAAGGATATGACATTGGACTTCAGGAAACAGCAGAGGGATCACCCCCCTATCTACATCGACGGGACAGCATTGGAGAAGGTGGAAAGTTTTATGTTCCTCTGCGTACATATCACTGACAAACTGAAATGGACCACCCACACAGACAGTGTGGTGAAGAAGGCGCAACAGCATCTCTTCAACCTCAGGAGGCTGAAGAAATTTGGCTTGTCACCTAAAACCCTCACAAACTTTTACAGATGCACAATTGAGCGCATCCTGTCGGGCTATATCACCGCCTGGAACTGCAACTGCACCGCCCACAACCACAGGGCTCTCCAGAGGGTGGTGCGGTCTGCACAAAGCATCATCGGGGCAAACTAACTGCCCTCGAGGAGACCTACAGCACCCGATGTCACAGGAAGGCCAAAAAGATCATCAAGTACAACAACCACCCAAGCCACTGCCTGTTCATCCTGCTACCATCCAGAAGGCGAGGTCAGTACAGGTGCATCAAAGCTGGGACCGAGGGATTGAGAAATAGCTTCTATCTCAAGGCCATCAGACTGCTAAACAACAAACACTAACTCAGAGAGGCTGCTGCATACATTGAAACCAAATCACTGGACACTTTAATGAATGGATCACTAGTCACTTTAAACAACGCCACTTTAAATAATGCCATTTTAATAATGTTTACATATCTTACATTACTCATATCACATGTATATAATGTATTTTATACCATCTACTGCACCGTGCCTATGCCGCTCGGCCATCGCTCATCCATATACTTTTATGTACATATTCTCATTCACCCCTTTAGATTTGTGTGTATTAGGTAGTTGTTGGGGAATGAAAAACAGACTGAAAAACAGCTTCTATCTCAAGGCCATCAGACTGTTAAACAGTCATCTCTAGCATAAAGAGGCTGCTGCCTACATACAGACTTGAAATCATTGGCCACTTTAATAAATGGAACACTGGTCACTTTAATAATGCCACTTTAATAATGTTTACATATCTTGCATTACTCATCTCATATTTATTCTATACTATCGATTGCATCTTAGTCTACGCCGCTCTGACATTGCTCATCCATATATTTATATATTTTTATTCCATTCCTTTACTTAGATTTGTGATATTAGGTATTTGTTGTGCAATTGTTAGATATTGCTGCACTGTCGGAACTAGAAGCACAAGCATTTCGCTACACTCGCAATAACATCTGCTAACCATGTGTATGTGACCAATAAAATTTGATTTGATTTGGTGTAGAGCCTAACTGGCATACATAAGTAGCGTGTAAAGTTCCAAGTTTGGGGAAGATAATGTTCACCATAAAAATGCACCTTTATAATAAAAGCATTACATGCATAATCGCATTTGCAGTCACTTTTGATAATGGTGTTTTCCTTCTAATGGAACGTTTGCGCTTATAGCCTACTGCTGTGTGCGCATTTCTGCGCTTATAATGTGAAGAAATAGCCTAATAGTTTATCAACATTTTAAGTCAAATGTTCTGATCTGTTGTGTCAGTCTCATTGTGTAAAAAAGTTTTTGTTGATGCTAGTGGTTGTATTAATTTGGGATCTATCGCATCACACAACTGTCCCAGACTGTGCACAGAATAGAATAGGTCAACTTTTGCTCGTGCTTTTGCTGTTCGTTAGGCTTACTCATCTTGTTGGCTGACGAAAAGTAAATGTGGACGGTACTTCCAATATCTTTAATATGCACTTTGTTGCGTCCCTGATGTGTCTGTCTTCACTTGTAGCCTGTGAGAAAGACCTGATCACGTGATGGAGAGCCATGTGAGTGAGAGGTGCTTCGGAGCACGCAGCACTCAGGGAGAAGGGAATTATAATTATAATATTCAGCCTAAGGGCACAACGGCCACTGGCCGCAAAAGGCATGGATTTTTTTAGGGGGCATTACGGCCACACAAAGGGTATGCCGCCGGGAAATTCGAGGTATTATCAAGTGCTTGTCAAATTGTGAATAAGTGACTGGTGTAGTGTGTATAGCCTACGCAAAAAAACAAAGCAGAACTCATGCCTTTCATGCAACTTTTTTCAAATCATCATTAGAGTCGCATTATGCATTTATTAAAAGTCACATATAGCCCAACGTTTGTAGAATAACTAAAATTACATTAATAACTGTAAATTAAGCATATAAGAGTACCTATTTCTTTGTTAACCGCTCAACACAGAATAACCGCATGTGCACACTCCCTCAGATCGTTTGGAGAAAAGGACAACTCAAAGTATATTATTCTGTTCTTCTGAAATAGACTACATTTTCTTTATATACCGCCACAGCCCTAGTCAAGACACCTGGGTGTTCCCTGCCAATACATTATATCATAGTCATTGTCTCTCTCCACCCATCTTATAGTAATGTGTGTGTGTGTGCGTGCGCGTGCGTGTCGGCGGCGTGTGTGTATAGGAGTCAGGATGCCTGGGTGTCCAAGCTGTTCTCTTCAGACAGGAAGTCCCAGACCATGCCTGTGATGCGCTGCAGAGCCGGCCTAATGCAGAGCAGGCTTCAGCAGTTCAGCACCATGGATACCTCTCTCACACTCAACATAGGTAAATGAGTATGATGCTATCCCTTCCCACTTCCCTCTCTCAAACTGTAAGTTTGCACATACATACAGTTGAAGTCGGAAGTTTACATACACTTAGGTTGGAGTCATTAAAACTTGTTTTTTCAACCACTCCACAAATTTCTTGTTAACAAACTGTAGTTCTAGCAAGTCGGTTAGGACATCTACTTTGTGCGTGACACAAGACATTTTTCCAACAATTGTTTACAGACAGATTATTTCACTTATAATTCACAGTATCACAATTCCAGTGGGTCAGAAGTTTAAATGCACTAAGTTGACTGTGCCTTTTAAACAGCTTGGAAAATCCCAGAAAATTATGTCATGGCTTTAGAAGCTTCTGATAGGCTAATTGACATCATTTGAGTCATTTGGAGGTGTACCTGTGGATGTATTTCAAGGCCTACCTTCAAACGCAGTGACTCTTTGCTTGACATCATGCTTGACATCATGGGAAAATCTAAAGAAATCAGCTAAGACCACAGAAAATAAATTGTAGACCACAAGTCTGGTTCATCCTTGGGAGCAATTTCCAAACGCCTGAAGGTACCACGTTCATCTGTACAAACAATAGTATGCAAATATAAACACCATGGAACCACACCGCCGTAATACCGCTCAGGAAGGTGACGCGTTCTGTCTCCTAGAGATGAACGTACTTTGGTGCGAAAAGTGCAAATCAATCCCAGAACAACAGCAAAGGACCTTGTGAAGATGCTGGAGGAAACAGGTACAAAAGTATCTATATCCACAGTAAAACAAGTCCTATATCGCCATAACCTGAAAGGCTGCTCAGCAAGGAAGAAGCCACTGCTCCAAAACCCCCATAAAAAAGCCAGACTGCGGTTTGCAACTGCACACGGGGACAAAGATTGTACTTTTTGGAGATGAAACAAAAACAGAACTGTTCGGTCATAATGACCATCGTTATGTTTGGAGAAAAAAGGGGGAGGCTTGCAAGCCGAAGAACACCATCGCAACCGTGAAGCACGGGGGTGGCAGCATCATGTTGTGGGGGTGCTTTGCTGCAGGAGGGACTGGTGCACTTCACAAATAGATGGCATCCTGAGGCAGGAAATTATGTGGATATATTGAAGCAACATCTCAAGACGTCAGTCAGGAAGTTAAAACTTGGTCGCAAATGTGTCTTCCAAATGGACAATGATCCCAAGCATACTTCCAAAATTGTGGCGAAATGGCTTAAGGACAACAAAGTCAAGGTATTGGAGTGGCCATCACAAAGCCCTGACCTTAATCCTATAGAAAAGGAGGCCTATACCAACCTGACTCAGTTACACCAGCTCTGTCAGGAGAAATGGGCCAAAATTCACCCAATGTATTGTGGGAAGCTTTTGGAAGGCTACCAGAAACGTTTGACCCAAGTAAAACAATTTAAAGGCAATGCTACCAAATACTAATTGAGTGTATGTAAACTTCTGACCCACTGGGAATGTGATAAAAGCTGAAATAAATCATTATCTCTACTATTATTCTGACATATCACATTCTTAAAATAAAGTGGTGATCCTAACTGACCTAAAACAGGTAATTTTTACTAGGATTAAACATCAAGAATTGTGAAAAGCTGAGTTTAAATGTATTTGGCTAAGGTGTATGTAAACTTCCAACTTCAACTGTATACTGTACTTACTTCTTAAACCATAATATGGGCTTGCAAAGTAGCCATTGAATATGGTGATTCTCCTTTAAACTTGCCATTCACCAGCTTTTCAAGCTTAATAATGTCAAAATACATTCGGTACTTACCAAAGAATGGAGTTTCGCTAAGCAACTATCGTCATTACTGCCGTTCCACCTGGTATGTACTTCCATAAAAGGTCTAAATAAAAAGTTACATGCAGCTGAAAAAATGCCTGTCTGGAAAGAATTTAAAATTAAAATGTTGCAGGTGTGCATGAGCCAACTCTTCTGCACGTCCAGCAATACACTAAATAAAGCCTATCTAGAAATATACAATAACTGTAAAAACATACCCTATATTGTCTACTGAATCTATTATATATTATTGCATTTTGTGTAACGCAGGTGAAACAACAGATTGATATGACATTCATACAGTGTTGTAGGTGATCAAATCAATGACCTTTCCTGCTGCTGGATCAGCCGACCTGTGCGTGGCAGTAATGAATGATTTTATTGGAGGTGCAGAAGAGGTGGAGTTGGTGCATGCACACTTGCAAAAAAAAAATGACTGATTCTTTCCAGACAAGGCATTTTTCCGGTTGCATGTGACTTTTTATTTAGACCTTTTTTGGAACTACATACCGAGCGAAAACAGCAGTAGTTGCTCAGCAGAATTAATTGGTAAGTATTTCAAGTTGAATGGCTGCTTCCTGGGCTTAAAGGAGAATCGCCATATTCAACGTCTCCTGTAAGCCCAGATTGTGGTTCACTCGCTGCTATAGCTTGACTATGAGCCCTCCAAAACATATGCTATAGATTTACATAATATCATTCAGTTACATAATGATATTCACTATACACTGTCTTCTTTTACACTCTTATTTAGGTGCTACTCTGATATACAATTCACTGTCCCAATTTTGATACTGAGCCATCCCAATATTCCACTGTAGTATATGACTCTCTCTCTCTCTCTCCTTCCTGGTGTGTGGTCCCAGGGGCTGGTCCCTCGGAGGCAGAGGTCCACCACCAGGCTGTGTTGGAGGGTAATATCTCTACTGAGGCCTGCCTCAGTGTACTGGACGTCCTCTCACACTTCACTCAGTGCTTCAAGGTCAGTACTAGACCTCTTTATTGACCACATGACCTGACCAAAAACAATTCCAAGCCCTAGTTATGGACTAGTTCAAATTCAAATGAGGTTAGCATCAGATCATGTGAATGATTGGTTGGTATTTGAAAACTATATAGATTTTTTTGTGTGGATCCATTGATTGACTGAATGATTGTCCTCAGAACCAGCTGCTGGACAGCGACGGCCAAAATCCCCTGATGAAGAAGGTTTTTGACATCTATCTGAACTTTCTGAAAGTCGGCCAATCAGAGGCTGCCCTCAAACACGTCTTCGCCTCCCTCCGGGCTTTCATCAACAAGGTGGGAACAAAAAGACTCATAATTTTAAAGGCTGGAGATAACATAAGTAATCAGGTGATTTATAGATGGAAAATAGGCCCAGGTGCTCAAATTGCAGTCTCATTGATTATGGATTAAATATGGATTTTTGCTATGGCTTATTAAATGCTTGTTTTAATGTACTTCATTACTACATACAATGTATACTATATATAAATACTGAATATTGATATTATTACCAAAATACTGCTTGCCTCGTAACGTTGGTATTTTGTTGTCAGTTCCCAGCGGCGTTGTTCAAGGGCCGCGTGACTCTGTGTGCGGCTCTGTGCTACGAGGTTCTGAAGTGCTGTGTGTCTAAGATGGGTCTGATGCGGGCCGAGGCCTCCGCTCTGCTCTACCTGCTGATGAGGAACAACTATGAGTACACCAAGAGGAAGACCTTCCTACGCACTCACCTACAGGTCAGATACAACATCCCCCTGAACGGCAAGGAACTGCCAACTGTCATTGATTGTTTAGTCAACTGCACAATGCAATGCTGATTCTGTTATTGTATCATCAGCAGTCCATCACTGTTATGATTATGTAATCAAAACACTTCAACTAAACACTATCCCCACGGTCATTAGTCCTCGCTGTGCAGTTTCAGCTATTAATCATTAATCATAACTCCCCTCACACAAATATATTTAATGTTCACACAAACATAAACAGTTACTATGAACAGTTAGTAGGAAAGGCTATAGAACAGCTGGAAACTGAAATCAATGCAGATTTGACATCACAGTACTTTGATTGCTTTGATAATCTGACCAAAGAATGTGAATTAAATACAGACCGCCTGTTTAGTTTCCTAACCTCCACTAACAATCGGTTAAGTGTCAGAGACCTACTCCATGCTTTCACAAAGTGTCACGGGACTCATATCTACCACATCATCCATGGTGAAGTTAGTCACTGATTCCAATTTCCATCCCATAACGCATCCATTTGATGGAGGTGTTGTGTTCACATCTGTTCCCCTTTCCACTCTTCCTATTTCCTGGTCCAGATCATCATCGCGGTGAGCCAGCTGATCTCAGACGTGGCGCTGACTGGCAGCTCCCGCTTCCAGGAGTCCCTCTCCATCATCAACAACTTTGCCAACAGCGACAAAGCAATGAAGGTAACAGTTAGGAAAAGCTTGGCATGTGTATTTGTTGTAGGTGGTTATGACTTAAGTTTAGCTCCCAGGGTTACGTAATTGCTAGGCTTTATCTCGTAAGGCCGACATGGTCTTGAGTCTCCATCATCAACAACAGCGACAACAGTCACGAAACCTTTAAGGTAACCCTACAATAGAATATTATAATATGTAAGCAGAGGTCCGCTTTAGACCCTTTCTAATTACCAAACCTGTGTGCAAATATAGTTTGTTTTCCTTCGGACTGTGGTGAGTCGGACTGTGGTGAGTCTGACGGTGACTCGGACTGTGGGGGGTTTCATTCCCTTGGGTCTGTTCTTTGCCCAGTAGATACTGTACCTCTTCCATCTTCATTCAACAACTAGTTCTCCAACAGTGACAAAGCAGCTGTGGGATGAAGCTAACCTAGTGTAGAGTACAGACAGTCCTGCTGTAGGCAGCGTCAGAACCACAGGGACAGTGTGGGACTCCCATAATGAGGTTCAAAGGTGTGTCAATGAGACAGATATACTGCACTGTCTGTGGTTCTTTCATGAGTCATACTGCAGTTTGTTTATCTTCTTGGGTTGTTCCTCTGTCAAATATTAACTTTACTGTTGACTTGGAAAGAGAGATTTCAACATAAGATGTGTACATGATCGAAGTCTTGCTGCAGTCGGTAATATGTTGAAATGCATATCTGTCTGAGTTGTTTAAGACTCGTGTTAACTCCCAGAGCTAGCCTAATGCATAGGCTTTAGCTCATTGGGCTAATGCAGTCTTGAGTCAAATCAAATTGTATTTGTCACATACACATGGTTAGCAGATGTTAATGCGAGTGTAGCGAAATGCTTGTGCTTCTAGTTCCGACAATGCAGTAATAACCAATGAGTAATCTAACCTAACAATTTCACAACAACTACCTTATACACACAAGTGTAAAGGGATGGAGAATATGTACATAAAAATATATGAATGAGTGATGGTACAGAACGGCATAGGCAAGATGCAGTAGATGGTATAGTGTACAGTATATACATATGAGATGAGTAATGTAGGGTATGTAAACATTATATTAAGTGGCATTGTTTAAAGTGGCTAGTGATATGTTTTTTACATCAATTTTTCCATTATTAAAGTGGCTGGAGTTGAGTCAAGTATGTTGGCAGCAGCCACTCAATGTTACTGGTGGCTGATTAACAGTCTGATGGCCTTGAGATAGAAGCTGTTTTTCAGTCTCTCGGTCCCCGCTTTGATGCACCTGTACTGACCTCGCCTTCTGGATGATAGTGGGGTGAACAGGCAGTGGCTCGGGTGGCTCTTTGTGGTCTTCCTGTGACATCGGGTGGTGTAGGTGTCCTGGAGGGCAGGTAGTCGAGGGAAGGTAGTCGAGCAGATGACCATGATTGGATGCCTTGTGATTTTGCCTGTGAATACACTTTAGTCTCACTGGATGAGAGCACCTGCTAAATGACTCCGATGCAAATGCACTATGAAGAATGGGAACTGTGTTCTGGATTGTACCTTTTTTTCAATTTTCGCCTAAAATGACATACCCAAATCTAACTGCCTGTAGCTTAGGCCCTGAAGCAAGGACTTGCATATTCTTGATACCATTTGAATGGAAACACTTTGAAGTTTGTGAAAATGTGAAATTAATGTTGGAGATAATAACATATTAGATCTGGTAAAAGATAATGCAAACAAAAAAACAGCATCCCGGAGTCGCCTGTTCACTGTTGACGTTGGTGTTTTGCGGGTACTATTTAATGAAGCTGCCAGTTGAGGACTTGTGAGGGGTACTCAACTGGGATGCTGGCCTTCTAGGCAGAGTTGCAAAGAAAAAGCCATATCTCAGACTGGCCAATAAAAAGAAAAGATTAAGATCGGCAAAAGAACACAGACACTGGACAGAAGAACTCTGCCTAGAAGGCCAGCATCCTGGAGTCGCCTCTTCACTGTTGACATTGAGACTGGTGTTTTGCGGGTACTATTTAATGAAGCTGCCAGTTGAGGACTTGTGAGGCGTCTGTTTCTCAAACTAGACACTCTAATGTACTTGTCCTCTTGCTCAGTTGTGCACCGGGGCCTCCCACTCCTCTTTCTATTCTGGTTAGAGCCAGTTTGCGCAGTTCTGTGAAGGGAGTAGTGCACAGCGTTGCACCAGATCTTCAGTTTCTTGGCAATTTCTCACATGGAATAGCCTTAATTTCTCAGAATAAGAATAGACCGACGAGTTTCAGAAGAAAGTGCTTTGTTTCTGGCCATTTTGAGCCTGTAATCGAACCCACAAATGATGATGCTCCAGATTCTCAACTAGTCTAAAGAAGGCCAGTTTTATTGCTTCTTTAATCAGAACAACAGTTTTCAGCTGTGCTAGCATAATTGCAAAAGGGTTTTCTAATGATCAATAGCCTTTTAAAGTTATAAACTTGGATCAGCTAACACAACGTGCCATTGGAACACAGAAGTGATGGTTGCTGATAGTGTAGACATTCCATAAAAAATCTGCAGTTTCCAGCTACAATACTTATTTACAACATTAACAATGTGTACACTGTATTTCTGATCAATTTGATGTTATTTTAATTAATGGACAAAATAATTTTATTTTCTTTCAAAAACAAGGACATTTCTAAGTGATCCCAAACTTTTGAACGGTAGTGTATATAAATACATTTTTTTTATATATACAGTATATGTTCCTTTATTATTTCCCACAAACCCTACCACCCCTCCTCTAATTGGAGTAAACTATTTAACAACCACACTTAGGCTTCTACTTCCAGCTTATACATACTATATACATTTTACGGACACAATCTTTTTTACAATAGTTATATTTTGTTTTTAGTCCTATTTAGTTCTATTTGCCATATATTTTCAACTGTGCTATTTCATAGAGGTTCTGAACCTATGTAAATTTTACAAACACAATATATTTTATAATTATCTTGTTGTTATTAGACCCACCCTTCAGCTCCATTCAACCCCTCCCATCTATCTCTTAACACCATCCATATTGGATTTCTATTTGCCATATATTTTTCAACTGTGCTTTGATGCATCACAAAAGTACTGAACCTTTCTATTCTCATAGTTTCTACAGATTGTAAATTAAAGATAAACATTTTTGCTAAAAGTATTATTATATTATTGATCGATTGACTATGACTTTTCAAATGTAATTACATTTTTTTAACTAGGCAAGTCAGTGAAGAACAAATTCTTATTTTCAATGACTGCCTAGGAACAGTGGGTTAACTGCCTTGTTCAGGGGCAGAACGACAGATTTTTACCTTGTCAGCTCGGGGATTCGATCTTGCAACCTTCCGGTTACTAGTCCAACGCTCTAACCACTAGGCTACCTGCCACCCCAAATCACCCAGTATTGCTATCTTCAGCGTTAGCTCCAGGTAAATGTTGCAATTCTTCAGCCATTCCTGGACCTGTAACCAAAAACGAGCTACATATGGAAAGTATCAATATAAATTATCTAATGACTCTGCCTCCTCGCAGAAAAATCTGCAGAGCTGGGAAGGTTGTATCCCCCATATATATAACATTATATTGGTTGCAAGAATTTTGTATAATCATTTAAATTGAAAAATTCAAAGTTTTAAATCCAGCGTTGTTTTGCGTGTCAATTCATAATCCATGTGCCATGGAATCGTTACATCGAAAATATCTTCCCAACTATTTTGAAATCTACAGTATATGGCACAGCTGTAAATGTTTTGGTCCTTAAATGAATCTGGTATATATTTTTATTTATCACAATTTTCTTTAACCAATTTTGGTCTTTAATGCAGGGCCGACAGACAACTTCCTTACTTTTTCCCCCTTCCACTTGCCTCTTCCATTTTTGCGGCAATGCTGCAATTAGTTGGTTGTCATTTTGGGTAGAGCAGACATTTCCATATATTTTTGTTAGCTGCATGTGTGACATAACTCTGGCCTATTTTTATTTTGCCCTGTTTATCAAAAGTGTTGGAAAAACTTGTCAATAATCAACTGACTGGCTTTCTTGATGTCTATAGTATTCTCTCTGGTATGCAATCTGGTTTCCGCTCAGGTTATGGATGTGTCACTGCAACCTTAATGGTCCTAAATTATGTTACCATTGCCCTTGATTCTAAGCAATGTTGTTCTGCTATTTTTATTGACATGGCCAAAGCTTTTGAAACGGTAGACCATTCCATTCTAGTGGGCCGGCTAAGGAGTATTGGTATCTCTGAGGGGTCTTTGGCCTGGTTTGCTAACTACCTCTCAAAGAGTGCATTGTATAGTCAGAAAATCTGCTGTCTCAGCCAATGCCTGTCACCAAGTGAGTGACAGGCAGAGCTTGATGTAGTCACGTCATACAAGTACTTGGGAGTATGGCTAGATGGTGCACTGTCCTCTCAGCACATAAAGCTGCAGGCTAAAGTTAAATCTAGGTTTCCTCTATCGTAATCGCTCCTCTTTCACCCCAGCTGCCAAACTAACCCTGATTCAGATGACCATCCTAACCATGCTAGAATACAGAAACATAATTATAGATCAGCAGGTAAGGGTGCTCTCGAGCAGCTAGATGTTCTTTACCATTCGGCCATCAGATTTGCCAACAATGCTCCTAAGAGAACACATCACTGCACTCTACACTCCTCTGTAAACTGTTCATCTCTGTATACCTGTCGCAAGACCCACTGCCTCACTCTCCCCTATCTGAGACATCTACTGCAGCCCTCATCCTCCACATACAACACCCGTTCTGCCTGTCACATTCTGTTATAGGTCCCCAAAGCACACACATCCCTGGGTCGCTTGTCTTTTCAGTTCGCTGCAGCTAGCGACTGGAACAAGCTGCAACAAACACTCAAACTGGACAGTTTTATCTCAATCTCTTTGTTCAAAGACTCAATCATGGACAGTCTTACTGACAGTTGTGGCTGCTTTGCGTGATGTATTATTGTCTCTACCTTCTTGCCCTTTGTGCTGTTGTCTGTGCCCAATAATGTTTGTACCATGTTTTGTGCTGCTACCATGTTGTGTTGCTACCATCTTGTTGTCATGTTGTGCTGCTACCATGCTGTGTTGTCATGTGTTGCTGCCTTGCTATGTTGTTGTCTTAGGTCTCTATGTAGTGTTGTCTCTCTTGTTGTGATGTGTGTTTTGTCCTATATTTATGTTATTTATAAAAATAAAAAAAATATATATTTTCTTTGTATTTAAATGTTACATTTTTTAAAATTAATTTGTGAATTTATTTATTTATTTATTTTAAATCCCAGCCCCCGTCCTAGCTGGAGGTCTTTTGCCTTTTGGTAGGCCGTCATTGTAAATAAGAATTTGTTCTTAACTGACTTGCCTAGTTAAATAAAGGTTAAATAAATGTCTTAAAACATTTTAAACTCCACCAGTCCTATTTATGATATAATTTACAAAGATTATACCTTTTTTTAAATGTTATCAAAAAATAAAAAAAAATTATCAATTAGTATATTTGAGTTTAAACCACAATATTTGTTGTATTATTTGTTCTTTCTTTTCTGGTGGATTAAACTGAAATTGCGCCTCTATGGCTTTGCTATAGTTTTCCTATTCTGTTCCCCCTTTTACTGGAGTGTCAGAAAGTATGGATGCCATTTCAATGGTGGTTATTTCTGTGCCTCTCTCGATGGTGTCTATGGTGTTTAGATTTCCTCACTCATGGCTCTAACACACGCCCTTTATTAACAATTTTTCAAAGTAATGATACCCACTTCCCCGGGGAGTAGTTATGGTCTTTGTGCCTATTAATTGGTCAAGGCAACGTAGACCTTGTATTACAACCAATACTGAAGCGTCTGCCAATTTACTACTGGAGAATACGGGAGACCTTATGTCTTATACCAGTGTCACGCTTCAAATATCCCTGTTGGTGACAACACACATTACCAAAATTATTCACAGTTGCCTTCCTATTTCCACATATGTCACGGTTCCCCACCCCAATAGGGCATAAACCAACCTCTCTCCTTATTGCTACTACTAATACACACAAATCATGTTCAAACAAGGTTAGAGTATCATGCTGCTTTTCTAACCATGAATGTGGCTCTCCTCCAGAACTTATAGTTAACCTTCTATCACCATCCACATCCCCTCCTGTTATCCTTCTCAACCCAATTGAGATGGTTTGGGATGAGTTGGAGTGCAGAGTGAAGGAAAAGCAGCCAACAAGTGCTCAGCATATGAGGGAACTCCTTCAAGACTGTTGAAAAAGCATTCCTCGTGAAGCTGGTTGAGAGAATGCCAAGATTGTGCAAAGCTGCCTCAAGGCAAAGGGTGGCTACTTTGAAGAATCTAAAATACATTTTAACACTTTTTTGGTTACTACATGATTCTATATGTGTTATTTCATAGTTTTTATGTCTTCACTATTATTCTACAATGTAGAAATTTGTAAAATAAAGAAAAACCCTTGAACCAGTCCAAACTTTTGACTGGTACTGTAAATATATGCGGGAACACATTCGATTGGAGAACCATCTAATGAGTGAACATTTAGTTCATCTGAAACATTCTTACGAGAGTTTAAAAACAACATGTATTTCATTTTTGCCCGTAATAAGCACAAGTTTTAAATCAGCAAGGGATTCCTACATACCTATAAAATCTGACTGTAGTTTTGACACAGCCAGATCAACAGTCGGGACAATAGCATACATACTGTATTCTTAGGGCTGCACTCCCGTTAACGGGATCGATATGACAACAGCCAGTGAAAGTGCAGGGCGCCAAATTCAAACAACAGAAATCTCATAATTAAAATTCCTCAAGCATACAAGTATTTCACACCATTTTAAAGATACACTTCTTGTTAATCCCACCACAGTGTCCGATTTCAAAAAGGCTTTACAGCGAAAGCACCACAAGCGATTATGTTAGGTCACCGCAAAATCACAGAAATCACAAGGCCTTTTTCCAGCCAAAGACAGGAGTCACAAAAAGCAGAAATAGAGATAAAATGTATCACTAACCTTTGATGATCTTCATCAGATGACACTCATAGGACTTCATGTTACACAATACATATATGTTTTGTTCGATAAAGTTCATATTTATATACAAAAACCTCCTATGTTTACATTGGAGTTTACATTGGCGCAATGTTCAGAAATGCCTCCAAAATATCCGGAGAAATTGCAGAGAGCCACATCAAATAACAGAAATACTCATCATAAACTCTGATGAAAGATACATGTTTTACATATAATTAAAGATAAACTTGTTCTTAATGCAACCTCTGTGTCAGATTTCAAAAAAAGCTTTACGGCAAAAGCACCATATTCAATCATCTGAGAACAGCGTTCATCCACAAAAGCAAAGCATACAGTTACCCGTCAAATTGTGGAGTCAACAAAAGTCATAAATAGCATTATAAATCTTCACTTACCTTTGCTGATCTTCGTCGGAATGCACTCCCAGGACTCCCACTTCCACAAGAAATGTTTGTTTTGTTCGGTAATGTCCATCATTTATGTCCAAATAGCTACTTTTGTTAGCGCGTTTGGTAAACAAATCCAAAGTCAGGAAGCGTGTTCACTAAAAGCAGACGAAATCTCAAAAAGTTCCGTAACAGTCAGTAGAAACATGACAAACGATGTATTGAATCAGTGTCCGATTTCAACATAAATCTTCAATAATGTTCCAACCGGAGAATTCCATTGTCTTCAGAAGTGCGATGGAACAGAGCTCGCTCTCACATGAACGCGCATGGTCAGCTCATGTTCAGGTCATGGCAGACCTTACTCAATCCCCTCTCCTTCGGCCCCACTTCACAGTAGAAGCATCAGACAAGGTTCTAAAGACTGTTGACATCTAGTGGAAGCCGTAGAAAGTGCAAACTGACCCATATCCCACTGTGTATTTGATAGGCAACGAGTTGAAAACCTACAAACCTCAGATTTCCCACTTCCTGGTTGGATTTTTTCTCAGGTTTTTGCCTGCCATATGAGTTCTGTTATACTCACAGACATCATTCAAACAGTTTTAGAAACTTCAGAGTGTTTTCTATCCAATACTAATAATAATATGCATATGTTAGCAACTGGGACTGAGGAGCAGGCAGTTTACTCTGGGCACCTCTGGGCACCTTTTTAAATTTCACTTGCTTCACTCTGTCTGTGTGTGTCCAGTCGACAGCGTTCGCTGGGGAAGTGAAGGGACTGACCAAGCGTATCCGGACGGTGCTGATGGCCACGGCCCAGATGAGGGAGCATGAGAAGGACCCGGAGATGTTGCTGGACCTGCAGTACAGCCTGGCACGCTCCTACGCCTCCACCCCCGAGCTACGACGCACCTGGCTGGACAGCATGGCCCGGGCACACATCAAGAATGGAGATTTCTCAGAGGTACAGTCAGTGATGTATAGAAATATGTATGACTATCTGTATGTGAATATGTATGTCTATGGGTACTGTACTACACGCTCTCAAACACCTTTGACCTTTTACCCAAGTAATGTTGTACAATATATAAACAATATATGTGCACTGAGTGTATAAAGCATTAAGAACACCTGCTCTTTCAACGACATTTCAACGACTGACCAGGTGAATCCAGGTGAAAGCTATGATCCCTTATTGATGTCACCTGTTACATCCACTTCAATCAGTGTAGATGAAGGAGACAAGTTAAAGAAGTATTTTTAAGCCTTGAGACAATTGAGACATGGATTGTGTATGTGTGCCATTCAGAGGGTGAATGGGCGATAAAAGATGTAAGTGCCTTTGAACAGGGTATGGTAGTAGGTGCCAGGGGCACCGGTTTGTGTCAAGAACTGCAACGCTGCTGGGTTTTTCACACTGTCGTGGAAATTCAGTACTGAGAGCGACTTGGTCATTTCGTTAAAGAATCATCTTTATTTAATATTGATGAATTATTGCAATAATGAAACCGTTGAACCCACACTCTGAAGTGTGTTGCCGACTGCTTAGCTGATAATGAAAAAACTGATGTTATATAGGACCTAAAAATGCTTAGTCAGACTGGTTCCAACTCCCATAAGCCACCTTGGTTATATACACAGGATGGTGTTTTACCCCCAACCCGGCTTAGTTTCCCAGATGCCAGGAAGATGAGACAATGAGGCATTGTTCTAAACTCTTCCAGGCTATCTCTATCACGGGTCACACACGCCATATCTTGTCTATGAAATGCTAACTTTAGGTTTTTATCACCAAGCCATTGTCAGCTCAAGCTATCCCTAGCAAAACCCATTTCCTTGACCATACGCCTAGACTAACTGCAGGAAGCTAGAGTGGAAAGATGGCACCGGAGCAGAAGGCAGACGTTTTACGTGCCCCCAACCGATTGTGTTGTTTTGTTCATTTATCTGCGTTGTTTGTAACTTATTTTTTTTACTAATTTTGTACATAATGTTGCCGCTACCATCTCTTATGACCGAAAATAACTTCTAGACACAGTGTATTGTGTAACATGAAGTCCTATGAGTGTCATCTGATGAAGATCATCAAAGGTTAGTGATTCATTTTAGCTATATTTCTGCTTTTTGTGACTGCTATCTTTCGCTGGAAAAATGGCTGTGCTTATTGTGGTTTGGTGTGACCTAACATAATCGTTTGTAGTGCTTTCGCTGAAAAGCATATTTGAAATCGGACACTTTGGTGGGATTAACAACAAGATTACCTTTAAAATGGTATAAGAAACATGTATGTCTGAGGAATTTTAATTATGAGATTTCTGTTTTGAATTTGGCGCCCTGCACTTTCACTGGCTGTTGTCATATCATCCCGTTACCGGGATTGCAGCCATAAGAAGTTTTAATGCAACCGCTGTGTCAGATTTCAAAAAAACTTTACGGAAAAAGCAAACCATGCAATAATCTGAGACGGAGCTCAGAACAAGAGTCAAATTAGCCGCCATGTTGGAGTCAACAGAAACCAGAAATAACATTATAAACATTCACTTACCTTTGATGATCTTCATCAGAATGCACTCCCAGGAATCCCAGTTCCACAATAATTGTTTGTTTTGTTCGATAATGTCCATCATTTATGTCCAAATTCCTTCTTGTTGTTCTAGCGTTCAGTACACTTTCCAAACTCACGACGAATGAACGCGCATGGTCAGCGCATGTTCAGGTCATGGTAGACCTTACTCAATCCCCTCTCATTCGGCCCCACTTCACAGTAGAAGCATCAGACAAGGTTCTAAAGACTGTTGACATCTAGTGGAAGCCTTAGGAAGTGCAACATTACCAATATCCCACTATCTTCAATAGGGGCTGAGTTGAAAATCGACCAACCTCAGATTTCCCACTTCCCTGGTTGGATTTTTTCTCAGGTTTTTGCCTGCCATATGAGTTTTGTTATACTCACAGACATCATTCAAACAGTTTTAGAAACTTCAGAGTGTTTTCTATCCAAATCTACTAATAATGTGCATATTCTAGCTTTTATGGCTGAGGAGCAGGCCGTTTACTCTGGGCACGCTTTTCATCCGGACGTGAAAATACTGCCCCCTAACCCAAAGAAGTTAACACAGGCTTAGGAGATCTTATACATTTTGTTCTATGAGATAATATCATTCAGTTAACATGACCTTTATTAATTATGAAGCCTTTATGTACTTTATGTGCCTTTTTGTATTACATAATTGCTTAAAAGTTTATAAAAATGTACTTTAGCTGATGTAGATTATCTCATAGATCAAAGCGTATAAGATCTCCTAAGCCTGTGTTTACCACAGACTTTATTTTCAGCGTTTATCCAAAAACCCTACAAAAATTCCATTCATTTTCCCCGTAGGCTTTGTCCAACAACCCATGGAGGAGTTAGTGCCTACAAAAAGATTACTATTGCTCTCTATATGTAATCTTTGGTAGAGACCTGATAGGGAGACCGATTTTAAGTGGCAATCAGCTTTGAATCAGCTTTGACATTGTTTTGCGAACAGTAATTAACAGTTTCAACATTTCTACATGTCTTGTCGCATTATTCAAGTGTGTTAACTTCTGCAGCATGAGTTGGGCGCTAACATGATGCAGCCCAGACACCCAGTACAGGTTAAGTGGAGCAGTCACGGTTCTTTTGCACTATAAGGGGGACATCAGCTGTGATGATAGACAGAGTTGATCCGTGAGACACATTTGACAGAAGTACCGAAAGTAACAGAAATTCTAGTACTGAACCGTTTTTCATTTTCTAGTATCTAAAGAGTACAGAAGTTATACCGTGCAACACTAAACACTAAACACAATACAGATATCTGACTCTGGGTCAGTACAAAGTCCACACTGTCCTGCAGGGCATTGGGGCATGAGCCAACTCTTTTTCTAGGACAGTGCTCAGGGGACGAGGTGGCTGAGTTGTTACTGCACTTACTGTACTGTATGTCACTTTGCATAAAAGCTTTTGCTAAGCATATATTTGTAAGTTGTAACTGTGCTGTATGCTGAGGTGGTTTGTATAATGCCTTTTATTTGCAGCCCTGAGGAACTATTGACATTGCGTTCATCCATCAGGGAGCCTGTGCTCTCTCACTCTCTCTCTCTCTGTCTGTCTGTCTGTTTGTGGCTTCTTCATACACTGAGTACTTAAGCAGTTAGTGTAAACCAAGACTCATACTGCTGTGGCTGTGTGCCAGTGTCTGACTGTCAATATTGGTTTAGAATTTAGTTTCAAATAAACATAGCTAAGATGGTGATCTCACATGACTATTCCCTATATAGTGCACTACTTTTGACCAGGGCCATAGTCAAGAGTAGTGCACTAGCTACTGTATATAGAGAATAGGGTGCCTGTTGATCACAACCGATATGACTAAAGGATTCAACATGCTCAGGAAATAACACTTTATTGTAACATATATAATTGTATCAGTGGAAAATACTTAGGAAATACAGTATGCTTGAGTTAACGCCAATGACTTACATCACGTGGCAGTTAGAACTGAATATCCCAGCACTCTACTTGAACTTTGTCTTTTTAAGTGTGTGTGCTGTGCAGAAGGAATCTGATATGTACAGTATGTAAATGTCTGTAACAAACCGTTCCAACCACAGACTTTTAGGGCTGGGAATTGCCAAGGACCTCACCCTACAATATTATCATGATACTTAGGTGCTGATACGGCATGTATTGTGATTCTTACAATTGTATTGAGATTCCGTACTGCAATTTTATTGCGATTTGATGTTACACACATATTGCTCACTATATGTCTGCTACAGAGGGACAAGAGAGAGTCATGAAAAAAATGAGTTTTGATCAGTCATGGAAATAAAAGTGCTGAAAACCTGTTGGCTCACTATTAAGAAGAAGATGGAGAACAAGCTATAGGATGAAAAATACCGGCGTTTTGGCAAAGGTACAGCCGACTAGTGCTAATTAACGCTACCTACAGTAGCATTTAAAATATAAAATAAAATTGCACGGGGGGGGGGGGGGTTGGAGTATCCAGGGATTCTCCAAAGTGTTTGTCAGAGTCTAGGAAAGTAATGGTTTTCTGGAACTTGGTCTAAAAACCTCTAGGTTTAGAACCGCTGTAGTCAGACAGTGAATTTGGTCTAAAAACATCTAGGTTTAGAACCGCTGTAGCCAGACAGTGAATTTGGTCAAAAAACCTCTGGGTTTAGAACCGCTGTAGCCAGACAGTGAATTTGGTCTAAAAACATCTAGGTTTAGAACCGCTGTAGCCAGACAGTGAATTTGGTCTAAAAACCTCTGGGTTTAGAACCGCTGTAGCCAGACAGTGAATTTGGTCTAAAAACCTTGAGGTTTAGAACCGCTGTAGCCAGACAGTGAATTTGGTCTAAAAACCTCTAGGTTTAGAACCGCTGTAGCCAGACAGTGAATTTGGTCTAAAAACCTCTAGGTTTAGAACCGCTGTAGCCAGACAGTGAATTTGGTCTAAAAACCTTGAGGTTTAGAACCGCTGTAGCCAGACAGTGAACTTGGTCTAAAAACCTTGAGGTTTAGAACCGCTGTAGCCAGACAGTGAACTTGGTCTAAAAACCTCTGTTGTCAGGCAGGTTCATGGTTAAGGCCAAGTATTCCTCCTTCTCGATGACAACACGTTATGAAACAGGTTGTGTGTGTGTGTTTGCATTCTCTTGTGTTTACATGTGGGTGTGGGTAAAGTTGTACTCTAGGGTTTTGCCTGTGTCAGTTGAGTGCCTAACCCCAGTAACCACTGTTTGGCGTGTCTCCACAGGCTGCTATGTGTTACATCCATGTTGCTGCGTTGGTGGCAGAATACCTCAACAGGAAAAGTAAGACTGTCTTTCCCCACCTCCCATTTACGCAACTCGTTTCACTCCACTTGTGTAACACTTTACAGTGTTGTTACATTTTTGTCACTTCACATTGTCTTTTTACATTATTATTAGAGGTATTACTTTAATTACATTTTTATAAATAAATAAATAATCAACAGTATGTTGGAATTCTGTTTACTCCACAATGGACTAAAGGCGTGGCACCTGTTTTAGCCTATTATAAGATCTTAATTTTGTCCAGCCAGGATACTTTGTACTTAACAAACCTGTCCCCAATGTTCCCTCTAATTTGTTTCCGCACTGAGCAAATTTCAGGTCCGCTGGTGCGCAAACTTGAACGTTGTGAATATTCTGTGCAACTTCTCGTCGCACGTTTACTGTGAACACTGAGGCTGTACCCGCATGTTCAATGTAGGCCTACATTCCATGAGACTTAAAAAAATAAAATAAAAAACATGCAGGGCTTGACATTAACCTGTTTATCCACTTATCCTTCAGACAAGGAGGTGACTGAAAATGTTGTTGTTGTTTGATGCAAGAAACCACTTTACAAAATACAATTTATTTTTATTGCCATACCATTATTACAGAGAATCTGACAAATATGCTACGCTCTGCCTGTTGACTACTTAGCTCATTCAAGCCTGTCTCAAAATACAACACTGCCCCATTATGACATAAAAAAGCTATTTACTTGACTCACTTTTCAAAGATGGCTAAAAATGTACACATTTTGTGTTCTTGTAGGAAGCAACCACTCCCTCATTGCTGACTAGAAATTAGCTATAACTGGGCTAATAACTCGCTAACTTGCAAAGAATATGAACAAATGTGCACACGTGGCTACATGCAGCTCTCACTTTGATCTCAAAACAAGTGTGTCTACACGCTTATACTGTAGCCTGAACACAGTCCAGTTCAAAGTGAATGGCACAGATCCATATATGGCAATGGCTATTTGCATATAGGCCTACTGCAGCTCTGATTGGTTATGGCGCACCGGTCTGTGAATCTTGCATAGTTCGTTTTTGTTCTGTATATTACACAGTAGAGTGACAAGTTGATAGTGTTAACTAAAGGGGAAAACTGTAGAAAGTTGAGTGGAGTTAATCTCGTGCTTCTCGGCGCAGGCTCATATTTATTCTGTGTGGCAGTCCGAGGGGAGCTGTCTAGCTAATTTCCAAACAAAGCGAGACAACATTGAACTGATGCATGATATCACAGCATGAAAAACAACATCTTATCTTTCAGTCTGCCCAGCAACAGGTCCGAAATAAATCCACACATTTAACTGAATCATAATCACAGCGTCTACAGTGTCATTGCTGTTCTTGTTCATGATTTAATACATGCTCCATATATTTACTGGAAATCCTTTAATACATCAACCACTGACACCATAATAAAGAACGTCACTTGGAGCAGCAACACAGTCTGAGAATGCCTCTCCTAAATAATGTGCTGGGCCTCGTCTCATGTTGGCTGAAGTGCTGTCTACTTCCCTCCTACACCCAATATTGGGTGAAAGAATGATGTACATATATAGGGACTGGAGGTCTGTCTTTTGTTGCTATTGTTATTGTTGTTTTTCTTTCAGAGATGTTCCCCAGTGGCCTGGCAGCCTTCAAGAGGATCACTCTGAACATCGAGGAGGAGGCCGCCATGAAGGAAGACACAGGAATGCAGGACGTCTACTACACAGAGGTGTGTGTGTGTGTGTGTGTGTGTGTGTGTGTGTGTGTGTGTGTGTGTGTGTGTGTGTGTGTGTGTGTGTGTGTGTGTGTGTGTGTGTGTGTGTGTGTGTGTGTGTGTGTGTGTGTGTGTGTGTGCGCACGTTTGTGATGATATAATGACAATCTTATCTTCATACTGATATAACCACATCGTTAACGGTAGAGTCAGCAAAATGAAGTTGCGCGTGCAGCTCCACAGATAATGCGCAAGATGCAAGACTTTGCTCTCACAGTCACGCACAGTATCTGTGCATGCGCACGGTTTCGTTTCACGCTCTTACAACAAGGTAGTCATGGGATCAGAAGGAGAGGAGAAGTTTAGCCTCTGGCTCCAAAGCTCTTAGATGGTGCGGACAGTAACCCACTATGCTGTTTACTTTGTGCATCTACTTCATATCACTGACTCTACCTTTAATTGACTATAAATAGAAGGCTCTGGTGGTCGATATAGCATGTTGATTCATCTCTGGTTCATGGTTGATAGTTCTTTCATATTATAACAGCTGTTGATTTTGGCTTGGCCTGACTGTATCTCCTGATCTGGTCCCAGATCTGTTTGTGCTATCTTGCCAACTCCTATGGTCATTCTAATGATTGTGTATGAGCTCATGTTTTATTATTCTCTTTCAATATTAGAACCGCCGTATTTAGCCTATTTTGTTTACCTTGCCTTCAGAAATTATTCCTATGCCTTGACTTTTTGACATTTTGTTGTGTTACAGCCTAAATTTAAAATAGATTAAATTGAGATTTTGTATCACTGGCCTACACACAATACCCCTTAATGTCAGAGTGGAATTATATTTTTGGAAATGTTTACAAATTAATAAGAAATGAAAAGGTGAAATGTTTTCAGTCAGTAAGTATTCAACCCCTTTGTTATGGCAAGCGTAAATACATTCAGGAGTAAAAATGTGCTTAACAAGTCACAAGTTGCATGGACTCACTCTGTGCAATAGTAGTGTTTAACATGATTTTTTAGTAGCACTCTTCATATTTTCAAGCATGGTGGTGGCTGCATCATGTTATGGGTATGCTTGTCATCGACAAGAGTTAGGAAGTTTTTAATGATAAAAATAAACTAAATAGAGCTAAGCACAGGCAAAATCCTAGAGGAAAACCTGGTTCAGTCTGCTTTCCAACAGACACTGGGAGACAAATTCACCTTTCAGCAGGACAATAACCTAAAACTCAAGGCCAAATATACACTGGAGTTGCTTACCAAGAAGGCATTGAATGTTCCTGAGTGGCCTAGTTACAGTTTTGACTTAAATCGGCTTGAAAATCAATGGAAAGGGTTGAACATGTCTCTCTAGCAATGATCAACTTGACAGAGCTTGAAGAATGTTTTAAAGAATAATGTGAAAATATTATACAATCCAGGTGTGCAAAGCTCTTAGAGACTTACCCAGAAATACTCACAGCTGTAATTGCTGCCATTAGTGATTCTAACATGTATTGACTCAAGGGTGTGAATACTTATGTAAATGAGCTATTTCTGTATTTATTTTTCAATAAATTTGCTAAAATTTCTAAAAACATGTTTTCACTTTGTCATAATGTGGTATTGTGTTTAGATTGGTAAGAATTTATGTAATCTATTTTGAATTCAGGCTGTAACACAACAAAATGTAGAATAAGTCTTTCTGAAGGCAATGTACACCAATATAGCAGGCTCTAGCTTGTAATCCGCTGATGCCTATTGATGTTGGCTTGGCCCTGGCTGTTTTCACTGACTGTGTTTCCTGGTCTGCCCTACAGGAGGTCTTAGTGGAGCGTCTAGAGCTGTGTGTAGAGGCGCTGTGGAAGGCAGAGAGATACGAGCTGATTACACACATCGCCAAGCTCATTATCCCTGTCTACGAGAGACGCCACGAGTTCCAGGTACGAGCCAAACAAACACACACAACCATACACACATAAACAAGACTGAAATGTAAATGTAATCATCAAGAACAATGTTTACGCAGTGTCTTTGTAAACTGGAAGCAGCTGTGAGAGGAGTCTATCTGTCTGAATTAGTTGTAGCAGTAGAAGTTTTTAAAATACCCAAAACCATTCTGTGATACAATGCAGTTGTCCGTGGGAAAAGGGCTACTTTGTGAATCCCACAATAAGGATTCTATTGTCAGATTGAGACAATTACATTAAAGGGCACAGACAATATTGACGACTTCCTGTTTGTCTCTGTGAAGCTTTCCACTACTCTGTCCCTTGTGTTTATACAGCATAAATAAGCTCAGCCAGTCAGTTTATGGAATAAGTCCTCAAACTAAAATACTGTCCATGAGAAGTTTACCCTAATCATGTTCCACTCGCCATCTTCTCATGCTAGGACTGTCTTCTCTTTGGCTCTGGCTTTGTTTTTTAAGTAGGGCACTACTTTTGACCAAAGCCTCTATAGGCCCTGGTCAAAAGTAGTGCACTAAATAGGGAATAGGGTGCCATTTGGAATGCTGACTGTGTTGTGTCTGTTGCCAGTGGCACATTCCTTTGGCCGATTTCTGTTCTCTCTCTCGCTCTGAGGAGTGAGACACAGATTTTGTTTTAATAGGGTGGTACATAAGCCTCCTGCTGATTTACTGTAAATGTCATGCAGTGTCGTAGTTCCCGAAAATATCACACACACACACACTCATACGCACTCATACACACACAGGGTTGCAAAGGGAGGGTACATTACTGGAAACCAATGTTTCCTCTAAGCTGCGCGATTGCGCAGACAGCGCAGCTCCCCGGGATAGCTGCACAGAGTGCAGAAGAAATATCAGCCCAGGGAGAGAGGCGTTTTCCCTGTAAGTTAACACTATCAATATTTCCCTTTACTGTGGCAATTGTGATCTAATTAATGTGATATTAGCCACTTTCAATGCAACATAACAAAACTAACTTTTTGTGGTGGGCAGAACGCATCGGAGTAGGATTCTATTGGCATGACTAAGCCCGTATTCTACACAGACCGGTGTGGCATAACCAATCAGAGCTGCAGTAGGCCTATATGCAAATAGATCATTGCCATATATGGATCTGTGCCATTTACTTTGAACTGGACAGTGTTTACAGCAGTGGTCATGAGTAGATGCGCTTGTTTTGAGATCAAAGCAAGAGCTGCATGTAGCCACGTGTGCACATTTTGTTCATGTCCTTTGCTAGTTAGTGAGTTATTAGCTCTGTTATAGATCATTTGTAGTCAGTAGTAGGGGAATGATTGCTTCCTACGAGCGTAAAACGTGGGTACAGCCTCAGTGTTCACAGTAAACGCGACATTCAAGTTTGCACTCAGCAGACCTGACATTTGCTCAGTGCTGTAAAGAATTAGATGGAATATTGCTGTAAACTTTCAAAGTTTACCAGTAAATTACACAAATTTTGGTATCTTTCAAGGATTTTATGTAATCTATTTTAAGACATTTTTTGACCGTTTTGGGTACTTCAGGTAGCCTAGTGGTTAGTGTTAGGGCACTCTGTTCACAATGTTGATATCAGCAAACCACTTGCCCACACGACGCCATACACGGGCGGGGTCTGTGGTTGTGAGGCCGGTTGGACGTACTGCCAAATTCTCTAAAACGACGTTGGAGAAATGAACATTAAATTATCTGGCAACAGCTCTGGTGGACATTCCTGCAGTCAGCATGCCAATGGCACACTCCATCAAAATGAGAAATGCTCACTAACAGGGATGTAATCAAATTTGAGCACGAACATTTGAGAGAAATAAGGATTTTGTGCATATGGAAAATTTCAGGGATCTTTTATTTCAGCTCATGAAATATGGGACCAAAACTGTATATGTTGTGTTTAAATTATTATTCAGTGTATATGAAATAATACAAAATTGAATGACAAAGCTGTAAAATATTATCCTAAATATAAACCATCGACTTAGTGAATACCTTTGGTGTTTAATATCCGTGTTTAATATCAGGGAAATATATTTACATTTTTCTTAAATCCTTATTTATTTATTTACTATGTCCAAATGTATTTGTTATCAATGTTTCAGCGCCAAACTGGTGGCAGTTGTGAAAACTCAATAGTTGCAGAGTTAATTTAAATGCTTTTTAAAAAATTAATTATGCTATTTTCTCTTGAACCATATGGTCTATCTACTAGAAACTCATGGACAACATGGACACAGATATAAAAAATAAATAAAAAAATATATATGAATAAATGTTTTAAAAGTTATTCAGGTATAAATGACCAAAGTTAAGATATATATTTTATGTTAATTACAGGAGATTCCAGTAACTTAAGTAAATTACTGGTAACTTTTCAACCGTACACGCACACACATACATACACTCAACAATGACGTGCACACTAATGAGTAAGTACACCCAAACACACATACAAACACACACACACACTAATACCCAGTTCTGTGTATGTTTCCTTCAGAAACTGAGCCGTCTGTATGACACGCTGCACAGAGCCTACAATAAGATCCTGGAGGTGATGCATACAGGCCGGAGACTACTGGGGACCTACTTCAGAGTGGCCTTCTACGGGCAGGTGGGTCGGCATATGGACAAAAGATGAAAGACACAAGTTCACCTTGTGTTTTCCTCCCATTCTCTTTTTACAGCTGCGAAACACACTTATTCTGGTTCAGACAGAGAGAACACTGGGGATGAACTGTAGTCGTTGGCTCCTTTCCGATATCCACACTAGCATACCACTTCTAAGTAAACAATGGATTGGGCATTAACCGGTATGCTAGTATGGACATCGGATTATAAGCAAATCATTGTTTAGTATGCTGGCTCAACCAATGGTTCTTCTCTGTCAGGGATGGAGTGCCCATTACTTGGGGAACTCGTCACAGTAAAAAGAGACCATGTGTTTTTGTTGTATATTTTTTAGGTGTTATCTTCCTCTCTCTCTTCTAGTTTTTGGGGGAGAAAATAAACTATTTCTATCAATTACGGAAGAAATAACAACAATAGTGCTGGTCTGTCATGTTGTTGGTAGCATCATTGAGGTACCTGTGGTCATCTTTTAACCATATCTGATATCAGTCCATATCCAGTGCATGTGAACCCTAAAATGTGGTGTTCTCTCTTGGTAACTTCCCTACCTGACAGATGGAGATTAGATGAAGGTGGAATTACACCAATCCCTTAGAGGCTAGTAGCCTCTGAGGAGGATGGTTGTGACAGGGCTTAAACGGCGAAAAAAAACACCTAGAAGTCTTAGATTAGGGTTTCACTTCTCTTTTCAGATATATAAGGGATGATGTGTATCTGAGTCTATATGTGATGTTTTGTATTTTGAGTTGTTTGGCGATTCCTAAAGCCCAATGAGTGTCTCAGTTACTTTACAGTAGCACAAAAAGGACAACCTTGTTTCAAATAGATGGATGTTAGAAAATTATGAATTTGTGTTTAATTGTAATGTTTTCTGATGCTGTACAGTACATTAAAAAAAAGCCAATAAAGATATTGTTAAAAATGTATATATTATACATTTTGAGAAAAGCACAGCTGTAAAGCCATATTACAACATATTCCAGGAAATATCAGTCACAGCATTATACATGTGTTATATAATGCATTGCTTGCTGTTTGGGGTTTTAGGCTGGGTTTCTGTACAGCACTTTGTGACATCAGCTGATGTAAGAAGGGCTTTATAAATACATTTGATTTGATTTGTATTTATTGCACATTTGAGAGACTAGTTGAATTATGACTGAATATTTTCCTCCTGAGTAGGCTGCAGCTGTTGTTGTTTTCCCTGCTTAGTAATGCAACATAGCCAGCATGAACACCCCACCGCCTCCAATGGCTACTTTGTGTTGTTGACAGGGCTACTTCGAGGAGGAGGACGGTAAGGAGTATGTGTACAAGGAGCCCAAACTCACTGGCCTATCAGAGATCTCTCAGCGCCTTCTAGGGCTCTACGGGGACAAGTTTGGAACGGAAAGCGTCAAGATCATCCAAGACTCCAACAAGGTAGTAACTATGATGGTGTCCCAAATGGCACCATATTCCCTATTTAGTACACTACTTTTGACCAGAGTCCTATGGGCCCTGGTCAAAAGTAGTCTACTATATAGGGCATAGGCTGCCATTTGGGACACTGCCTACAGGTTCCTAAAAGGGGTAAATAGTGCAAACAAATAGTTTGCTTCCTTTATTGGAGTTGGAAACACCCTCCAGTCGGTTCTATCTAACAAGCCCAACCATACCAATCTCCTATCTCCAACAGGTCAACCCCAAAGACCTAGACACCAAGTTCGCCTACATCCAGGTCACCTTCGTCAAGCCTTACTTTGACGAGAAGGACTGTCCAGAGAAGAAGACGGACTTTGAGAAGTGCCACAACATCAACCGCTTTGTGTTCGAAACGCCATACACGCTGACGGGGAAAAAACATGGTGGGGTGGAGGAGCAATGCAAGAGGAGGAGCGTACTCACAAGTTAGTTAGCTTCACAACCTCTTTTTACAGCCTCTTTAAAACCATTTTAAAGAATGAGTTAGCTTTGAAACTTCATTACAACCGACATAGTTAAAACCAGTTAGCTTAAAACGACTTAACCTCTTTTACAACAAAGAAAACGCTTACAAATAGTTAGTTAGCTTTACAACCTCTTCAAATAAAATGTTATTTGTCTATGTATATGGGGCAGCAGCCTCTAAGGTGCAGGGTTACGTAACCCGGGTGGAAGCCGCCTAGTAAAACCATTATTAACACACCTACAAAAACCTTATTTCAACAAGTTTGTTTGCTTTACAACATTTTTACGACCTCTCTATGACCAAAACCTCCATATTTCAACCTTGTTTAGACAAACAGAATACCACTGTTTGTGTGTTGCACTGGAGACAAAGAAGTATACAAGCTTTTCAATTAAAACCTTCATCCACTGTGCACACAGCTTGTTTAATTTCTTATTAGATGAGCTACACTAACATCTAAACTATTTGAGAATTACTGCAAGTTCAGAAACCCACTGACTTCATACCACAACTTTTTAAAGCACTAGGCTAGAGACAAGAAATGATGGTGACATCGGTTCCACATTACCCTTAAAGGAAAACTCCACTCAAAAACTATATTTTGATATTTTTTTCATTAGTCCATAGTTTCTTTTGTCCATTTTGCATCATCATGATGATGTGGCCGGTGACACTTTGTTTGCTTCTTGAAAGTTTTTGGGGGTTTTTTACCCCTTTTTCTCCCCAATTTCATGGTATCCAATTGGTAGTTACATTCTTGTCCCATCGCTGCAACTCCCGTACAGACTCAGGAGAGGCGAAGGTCAAGAGCCGTGCGTCCTCCGAAACACAACCCAGCCAAGCCCCACTGCTTCTTGACACAATGTCCGCTTAACCCGGAAGCCAGCCGAACTAATGTGTCGGAGGAAACACAGTGCACCTGGCGACTGTGTCAGCGTGCACCGCGCCCGGCCCGCCACAGGAGTTGCTAGTGTGCGATGGGACAAGAACATCCCTGCTGGCCAAACCCTCCCCTAACCCGGACGACGCTGGACCAATTGTGTGCCGCCCCATGGGTCTCCCGGTCGCGGCCGGCTGCGACAGCGCCTGGACTCGATATCTTGAAAACTTGACTGCTGTGATGCAAAACATTTTGGGACTGTATCAACAGAGGACTAATGAATAAAATACCAAAGTAGAGTTTTTCAGTGGCTTTTTCCTTTAACAGTAGTAAACATCATTCCTTAGAATTGACAGAGAACGTTTACAGCTAACCACTGGCTAATTCCGCTTATGAGGGTACCAGCATTACAATACATTTGATAACTGAAGCGCTATAGGGCCATTTAAATGGCTTATATCCACTGCAATTGTTTTATCACATGATGATATAGACATTTTGATTGACCATTGTCATTAGCCATTTCATGATTACCCCACTGTCATAACTGACATTAAACAACAGCTGGCACGCCTGTCTCAAATATCTGTCAACATTTCTACCCACAGACCTGACACACAGGATGTTACAAATAGACCACTATGCAGTAAAAGCATTATCATGTGTGGTTTGTTTGTTTAGTGATGTTGACTCAATGTTGTTGTGGTAAAATTGTGGTACAAGATGACCTGTTCGTATATTTGACCCAGGGCTGCCAGTTAGTAGACTCTAGCTTCCTAAAAGTGTGAGAGTTTCTCAGAAAACCAAGAGAAGGTGAAAGTTGTGTGACAAATGACTCCAGAATAAAGAAGCTACCTGGGAACTGTGCTATTTGCTCCCCTCCGAGCTGCCAACACAATCCCATACAAGGAGAATAAAGGAAACACTAATGGGAAACGTAACCCAGTGTTATCATAATGAATTAACTTTATCGTGTGTTTATATGAGAACTGAATGTGTGTGGTGAGTCTCTTGGGCAGCGACCAACACGCTGCCCTTTGCGAAGAATAAATCTGTTTGTGCTCTTGCCAACGCCATTGCCGTCGTTTTCAAGCCAAGTTCTTAAGAGAGCAGTAACAGACTGGCCCCCAGGCTAGAGAAATGATCTAAACATTTGTGATAATAGGTTATGTTAGAAAGGGTGCGAATATGCTGAATGATGTGTATTTCTCCTGTCCAGCGGCCAACACGGTTCCGTACGTGAAGAAGCGTGTGGAGGTGTTGGGGGAGAAGCAGGTAGAGCTGAAGCCTGTGGACGTGGCCATCGACGAGATGCAGGCGCGCACCGCCGAGCTGACCAAACTCTGCTCCTCCCAGGAGGTGGACATGATCCAGCTGCAGCTCAAACTGCAGGGCTGTGTCTCTGTACAGGTAGACGAGACCTTACTGTAGCCACATCACTGTTCGTTTAGTATTTCATTAGGATCCCCATTAGCTGCTGCCAAGGCAGCCGCTACACTCCTTGGGGTCCAAACAGGAAGCAGCTAGTGCATGCAGGGAACACCACATACTAGCATCAAACCTTAACACTACAGCTTAACACCACAGCAAACTGCAGGGCTGTGTCCCTGTACACGTAGGTGTTATTTCTAACCGGTATCAGATCATTGCACATTCATGCAGGTATTCATGTTTTCATGCCAGAACTTGATTTTAGGGTTTGGTCCTCTCTTGCGTTACTCCGTGCGTTGTGTGTATGTTGGTCACGCTAGTCCAGGGCTGCCCAACCCTGCTCCTGGAGAGCTGCCGTGCTGCAGGTTTTCTCTCCAATCCTAAACTAGCACACTTGATTCTAATAATTAGCTGGTTGATAAGTTGAATGAGGTTAGTTACAACTGGGGTTGGATTGAAAACCTACAGGAGGGTAGCTCGCCAGGAACAGGGTCGGGGTTAAAACCTACAGGAGGGTAGCTCTGCAGGAACAGGGTCGGGGTTAAAACCTACAGGAGGGTCGCTCTCCTGGAACAGTGTCGGGGTTAAAACCTACAGGAGGGTAGCTCTGCAGGAACAGGGTCGGGGTTAAAACCTACAGGAGGGTAGCTCTGCAGGAACAGGGTCGGGGTTAAAACCTACAGGAGGGTCGCTCTCCTGGAACAGTGTCGGGGTTAAAACCTACAGGAGGGTAGCTCTGCAGGAACAGGGTCGGGGTTAAAACCTACAGGAGGGTAGCTCTGCAGGAACAGTGTCGGGGTTAAAACCTACAGGAGGGTAGCTCTGCAGGAACAGGGTCGGGGTTAAAACCTACAGGAGGGTAGCTCTGCAGGAACAGGGTCGGGGTTAAAACCTACAGGAGGGTAGCTCCCCAGGAACAGGGTCGGGGTTTAAACCTACAGGAGGGTAGCCAATGATGTTATCGTTGTGCTACGTGTTGATCTAGACGCCATTGGCAGCATAGTGGTCACCCAGCACTACCTGAGAGTGAAGCTGAATACCCAAGATATTCATTACTCTTAAAGATTGTTACTCATTCCCTTGTCTTGTGTGCCACAGGTTAACGCTGGTCCTATGGCGTACGCCAGAGCCTTTCTGGACGACTCCAAAACCAGCAAGTGCAACAATAAGAAAGCCATGGAGCTCAAGGAGATATTCAGGTATGTGTAGACTACCCAACCGACAACGCACTACCTTGCCAAGATATCAGCTACTCCGCAAAGCTCACACTCAACAAGTTGTGGAGCAAATCATTGAATATGTCATCCCCTTAATGGATAACTAGTATTGATATTTGATGAAGTATGACTTGCTGAACACCACCCTCTGTCCCCATGTAACTGTTTGTGTGTGTGTGTGTGTGTGTGTGTGTGTGTGTGTGTGTGTGTGTGTGTGTGTGTGTGTGTGTGTGTGTGTGTGTGTGTGTGTGTGTGTGTGTGTGTGTGTGTGTGTGTGTCTGTACTGTCTACACAGGAGGTTTGTGGAAGCCTGCAGCATGGCGCTGGACATCAACGAGCGTCTGATCAAGGAGGACCAGTTTGAGTACCACGAGGGCCTGAAGGGCAACTTCAAAGACATGGTGAAGGAGCTGTCAGACATCATCCATGAACAGGTGACATGGGGGGAGGGGAGGAGCTGTCAGACATCATCCATGAACAGGTGACATGGGGGGAGGGGAGGAGCTGTCAGACATCATCCATGAACAGGTGACATGGGGGGAGGGGGAGGAGCTGTCGGACATCATCCATGAACAGGTGACATGGGGGAGGGGGAGGAGCTGCCAGACATCATCCATGAACAGGTGACATGGGGGAGGAGCTGCCAGACATCATCCATGAACAGGTGACATGGGGGAGGGGGAGGAGCTGCCAGACATCATCCATGAACAGGTGACATGGGGGAGGGGGAGGAGCTGCCAGACATCATCCATGAACAGGTGACATGGGGGGGGGGGGGGGAGGAGCTGCCAGACATCCATGAACAGGTGACATGGGGGGAGGGGAAGGAGCTGCCAGACATCCATGAACAGGTGACATGGGGGACTCCCCATAATCATAGCCCCTGTCAGCCTTACAAACACATACAGATGCACATAAGATGACAAACAGAAATTCTTTATTTTGGGCTCTGGCTCTCATAATATTCCTGACCACACTCCTAGGCTCTCATCCCTCTCTTTCTCTCAAGCAAATACCAGAAAACCCTTTGTCATTTAGCAGACACTCTTACCGAGAGCAATTTACAGGAGAAATTAGGGTTAAGTGCCTTGCTCAAGGGAACATCGACAGATTTTTGTAACCTAGACTGCTCAGGGAACCAGCAACCTGTCGGTTACAGGCCCAACGCTCTTAACCGCTAGACTACCTGCCGCAATAATGGTCCTCTTTGACCAAGGTCATATCTCATGACCTGAATCTATTTTTCTCTCACATCTCTTTCTCCTGACTGTATTTTGGTAGCAAATTAAAAGTGTTTTTGTGTCTTAATGTTTTCTTGACTTTTCTGTCCATAGCACTAACTTGTCCCTTTCTTCTTTCTATGCTGCCCCTTACTGCGCCTTAGATTTAAGAAATGCCAGGTAATGTGACACCCTCTGTGGAGTTATGTTGCATTTTTATTTCTACTTGGAACATACACTGGTCATCACCTCCTTAACCTCCCTTTACTCAGTCAGTGAGTAAAGCTGTTTGTGGGTTGATATTCACTGGGTGTACAAAACATTAGGAACACCTGCTCTTTCCATGACATAGATGGACCAGGTGAATCCAGGTGAATGCTATGATCCCTTATTGATGTCTCTTGTTAAATCCACTTCAATCAGTGTAGATGATGGGGAGGAGACCGGATACAGAAGGATTTTTAAGCCTTGAGACAGTTTAGACATGGATTGGTTTTTGACGCTCAACAGTTTCCTGTGTGTATCAAGAATGGTCCACCACCCAAAGAACATCCAGCCAACTTGACAGAACTGTGGGAAGCATTGAAGTCAACATGTACCAGCATCCCTGTGGAATGCTTTCGACACCATGTAGGGAAAAGGGGGGTGCAACTCAATATTAGGAAGGTGTTCTTAATGTTTTGTCCACTCAGTGTATGTGGCAACGGTGTGTCTGTCTGGGTGTGTCCGCATCAAACCTCCAATCACTCCAGGTGGCTTTACAAACGCTCAATGTATTTGAACGCAGGTCTGTGTCCCCATGCTGTTCTGGCAAGACGCCCTGGGCTCCGTTTTGACAGCAATAACGTGTGGATTTGTCATTCCTTTTCAAAAACTCCATTATATGCGTGTATCCCTGCGACACATGTATTGCTATCACATGACTGGTTGACCAATGATGGTAATGATGTATGATGTTTTATCTGACTCTGTCACCCTAGATCTTCCAGGAGGATATGATGCGTTCACTGCTCCAGAACTCCTTACACGTATTCCGTGCCATCAGTGGGACGTCTACAGACCTGGGCTAAAGTGACCGTAACACAGAGTAGAGCTACCCCCCCCCCCCCCCCACACACACACACACACACACACACCCTCTGCTAGTTGGATGCAAACTGGACTTGTCGACTCCCTCGCTCCACACCACAAACTGGAAACCTGTTTATAATGTACTTTGGGATTAGCACTGTTCAGTATGACTTGGCATATTGGCCTTGCTATTCCCATTTGCCTTCTCAAACTTCCTGAATAGTGTTACGTAACTGAGCTCACCAAGATGTCTGATACGACAGCCGAGGTATTCTGATATCTTGGCCCATCTGTGTGCTAGCAGTATTTGGAGAATGTATTATGTACTACCGATATTACGAGATTTATCAAATGTCAGGTCTTGCTGTTGAGTCATGTATTAGGTGACATTGCACTTTTTTCTCTTGAACTACAAGATTCTTGAATGACTTGTATTCTTTAAAGGCGAGGGGGAGATGTTATTTTGTAATGTTTTATTTGTTTAAATTCTGGACTGTTGCAACTCAAAGCTCTATGCAGATTGACTTAACCTCTCCAATCAAAGGCAGTGTTGACCATTCAAATAGAAACGGTTTCTATGGTGTTAACACTTTACACTGCAGATATTAGCCTACCTACCTTCTAAAGAGATAAGTCACGTATGGTATGTGCATCATCTGGGTGTGTTCAGTAGGGATGGAATGTTTTGAAACAGGGCGGTACTACTACCTGAATTTGTCCAATAAAAACACAGATTATTGTGTTACGTTGCAAACCATTTGGCTACGGTGTGCCCTGCTGAACACGACCCAGGTAAAGGCTGCCTTTTGTCCATAATCAATGCAAAGCTGTTATTTGCCTTGCACACTTCATTAAATGGTTGCTTCAGAGAGCAAATGCATTACACTTAAGTGCTGGGAGTCTATTCTGCAATGGTCTAAGGTGGCTTATATTGCTGATGTTTAAGGAACAAACAAACAGTAACCCATCAGTTGTCTGTATTAGTCTATAAGAAAGATGTACAGTAAGGTTTAATGCAGTATACTCTATGATGTCAAATTGTCCGTCACTCTGTAATAACCCAATGCTCAGACAGTTTCTTCAGTTGTTGAACTTTATGTTCTGACATGGGGTGTGTTCTTTGACATTAAGTCAATGATGATTGATTAGCCTGGTCCCAGATCTGTTGGTGCTGTCTTGCCAACTCATAGGCTGCGTTTACACAGGCAGTGTAATTCTTATCTGATTGGTCAAAAGACCAATTATTGTGGGACCAGGCTGTTGATTTTGATTGATGTCTCTATCACAGGGGTATTCAAATCTTACCTTACAAGGTCCAGAGTACTACTGGTTTTCTGTTCTACCTGATCATTCATTGCACCCACCTGGTATCCCAGGTCTAATCAATCCCTGATTGGAGGGGAACAATGGGGAAAAAGCAGTGGAACTGACTTTGAGGTTCAGATTTGAATTTGAGGGATCTATCAGCTGGCTGGACCTATTGATCTACTAGTCCCTACATATCTCCTCAGAAAAAAAGTATCCTGTCCTATTTCAAGTAATAATACAACTCCAACACATGCTGATTGTACAGTATTTCACAAGTGCTACACTGAAATGAGCAGATAGATGATAATAATATGCAGATGTATATAATATGTTTTGCTGTAAAAGAAGAAAGGTGCGTGCGTGCGTGCGTGTAGCTACATATTTATGTTTGTGCTGTTTCTGGACCAATGGTTGCATTGGTTTGAGAATAGTCTTATTTCTCTGATTGTGTCTGATTTTGATTTGCCATTGTAATTACACGGTATCTAAGTACAGATGCTTGTTCAACATATCTTTGTTAAGCCATTTTTCAATAAAAATGTTTTTGCTAAAAAGTTAGTTGTATTAACTTTATTCATTTAGTTATTATTCACTTTATTATTATGATGTTCAAGCCGACGCAATACTCATAAGCAGGAGGAGGTGTATTATAGGGGGTGTTATCCAATGAAGAAAACGAATGACTGACACTGTCAAAATGATAAGGATATCCTATTCTGTACTGTCGTCACTTTGAGCTATTGCTCCATACAAACTCCGCCCTATTTGCCAGTCCGATGCGCGACAGAATCCCTCGCTGTCACACGAAATGGAATCATAGACTGTATGAATGTATTGAATAATCACTCGCGGGTGAAAATCCGGTGTTTGCTTTTGTTTATATTGATCTGAACGTGAGGCACTTCTATTTGTTCGCTCTGTTTGGGAGACAACTGCTCGACAATTCGTGTTTTACCTTTGGAATTCCGGGCGATTTTGAGGAGGCGCAGTCCGACAGAAATTACGCACCGGACAACATGATTTTGAAACATTTGGAATTTCTCTTGGTTCTACGATGCTTTATTAATTTGGTTGCACTAGAGGTTGCAGCTGGGAAAGGTAGTGCTATTGTATTTACTTTACATTACCTTTAATGGTCATATGACACCAGTTGTTTCGTCATTTTCAGTTGGCATGACTTTAGGAAAACTAGGATTTCCTGTCCATTTCCCGAAACCGACGTCAGAATGAGAAGTTTAGATAATGAGAAAAGTATCTGTTTAAAATACATGTTGGTTTCCCTTGTAACTTTTGCCTACATTAAAACGTGTATTAATTTGACATTGACTTACTATGATTATTATTTATGTAGTCTTGTTGTGTGGCCTTGTTACTTTGCCCCGGTGAGTCATATTGTTCCGAAATTGTAACTAGGACCTACACCAAACAGATTTGTGGATCAGACATAGCAAAGATGATATATATATATAGCATATATAGCAGTTGGTCATCACATTACCATACAAAGTAGTTTACACTGCTCGTCTCTTGTCACCTCTTCAGCTCTCCCTGAGCCGCTCAACCTGTCATTGACGTGGGAGTCTGAATTCCGTATAAAGCTGTCGTGGAACGCACCAAAGAATTTAGATGCATCATGCAAGGTGAACTACACGATCACTGAAACGATCGGAGAGGTGAGTCGAATGCACTCAGGCCCATGAAAAGGAAAATTAAACAAAAGTACATTTGGAATTGATTTATAATACAAACAGTTTTTTATGCACATAATGAATTGCAAGACGTAGCCTATTCATGCATATCAAGAGATCATAAACTATTATAAAATCATCTGTTACAAAGTTATATTATTCAATAATAATACACATCATATTAAATACCTAACACTAATACTTTGTAGAATGTGAAATGACAGTGATTCAACATTTTTTCACAGAAGAAGCCCGTGTTAACGTCAACTTCCAACTTGTATAAAGAGTATCATGTCACTACGAATGATGCAGTGAATTACACAGTGAAAACAAACCCCAACGAATGTACAGGCAGAACCATAAGCAAACCTGTCAGCATCTCTAAACCTAAACCCACAGGTAGGTAACAATTACTGTGAGGTGAATCCTAACTTCCAACCCTAACTTCGAATTTTCACTTAGTCTCCCATTGATATCAATGCATGACTAAGGGTGCGTTGACTCTGGGCGTTTGTAAATTCAGAGCGTTGTCAGATTGTCCCTTTGTAAATTCAGAGCATTTCGCTCTCAGAGCGTTCAGAGCGCATACTGGACGCTCTGGCCGAGGAGTAGGGTTGATCCAAGTGTTCTGACTAGCTTGCTAGCTACTTCCAGACACAAATGAGAGAACGCCCCACTCCGACCATTTTACTTGACCTAGAAGATGCGGTTATTTTGTTTTCATGTTATCCAGAGCGTTGGTGACTGTAACTGTGCTACTGGCAACAATTTAATTACGTTATTTTGCCTACATTTACTGACACCGATCATATTCAACAGGTGTTGTGTGCTCTGTAATACTCAGACGAGAGTGCTCTGAAATCGATGTAGATAGTCAAGAGTGAATTCACAAACGCACCCTAAGTGAAAATCTTAACCAAAGTGGAAGTTAAAATTTGCCCCTATATGAATTTGGACTTGTGAACTCCTGAACTTTATCCAATGTGTCTTCTGTAATACAAACATTGTGCTGAAATTAATATTGTTTTTCATGTTTGAAATGCCCTTGTTTTTATTTGTACTTTATATATGCCTATCCAAAGTATTGAACAAAGGGTTTTAAGCATACAGCAAATAAAACAATGACCTTAAAGCTGAACACAATTCCCAGTGAAGTGTTACCATAGAGAATAGAAAAGTTTCTTAATGTTAATATGTTTTATTGCAGATTGGCTTTTATTGTCATGAGTCTTGCCCTGGAGGCAAAACTGAGCGGTTTCCGCTAGGTGGGCCAGCTGAAAACAAAAATGTGCTTTTTGGTCTTAAATGAAGGTTAGGGTTAGGCATTAGGGTTAGCAGTGTGGTTATGGTTCAAATCAGATTTTATGACTTTGTGGCTGTGCCAGCTAGTGACCACCCTGCAGAGCTGCCTCCAGTACATGCGTCATCTCAATAAATACCAACCTGCTTTTTTATCAGAACAATATTTAGATCTGCATCAGTCTTTGTCAGATACTGTTTTTGTGATCTAGACTCATGGCAATTCTCTCTCTCTCTCTCTCTCTCTCTCTCTCTCTCTCTCTCTCTCTCTCTCTCTCTCTCTCTCTCTCTCTCTCTCTCTCTCTCTCTCTCTCTCTCTCTCTCTCTCTCTCTCTCTCTCTCTCTCTCTCTCTCTCTCTCTCTCTCTCTCTCTCTCTCTCTCTCTCTCTCTCTCTCTCTCTCATAACAGAGTTGGTGAAGAACTTCCAGTGTTCCCTCTACTCCTCTAAGGCCATGAACTGCAGCTGGCTTCCAGTCAATCAGGCCTCAGACCTCCAGCTCTACTATGGGTGAGAACTATTTTTAAATGAATCAGGGCTCTCCCCAAAGAATGGAAGAGAGGCGATATGGCACCTTGTGTACTGGCTGTGCCACTATGTCAGAAATAAATAATAATAATATATATATTATATTTTTTACTTTATTTGTTATCATATAAGGCAATTTTTTGCTCTAGATTGCAGGAAACGCCAGTTACAGCTATTTTAAAAAATTTAATATTTGTGGCAATTGAGCTGTGTCGGTTGAGGTGTGTCGGCTGAGCAGTGACAGATTGACATCCCTTATGTTTCAGGTACCGTGGTCACTCCCACATAGCAGCATGCAGTGAATACCAGTACAGAGATGGTCAGAGAACAGGATGTCACCTGAGAGAATCCTTCCTTCAAAAGGACGTCTACTTCAAGGTCAATGGGACTCTCGATGGCTTATCTGTACGGAATAACTTCCTGGTGCTTCCTAGATATCATGGTAAGAATAACTCCATACCACATTTTTTAACAGTTAAAAACAAATGTTTACGATATCCTCGTGGTATAATCTGAAAACCATTCAAACAAATTTAACTCAGGAGGTAAACATAGCCGCGAGGGGGAGGGTTAGTTGAAAAAAATCACCTTTATAGCAAAGCATTTGCAGGTTAACAACAAAATACAATTCCTAATGTGATGAGTAGCCAAGATTCGGGACAAGATTCGTTAACAGTAGTCGCTAGTACAGCCTAAGTTAATTTAACTCATGACTGTTTGCTAAACATAATTAACCATTGTGAATAGAACGCACATTTCTTTGTAGGTTACTGCATAACAACGGGTGTGTGAGGGGGAGAGAGAGAAAACAAGAGGGGTGTTGTAATTAAATTAGTAAACACAAGATTGTGCGTATTAAAACGGTTTCAGGTCCATGGACAGCTATTTCGAGACATTGCGGAGAAAAGCGCTCAAGTGCCACTTGCTGGGCCGTGCCCAGCACTGTGTAGCTTAGTGAGCTAGTAAGCCTACATGTTTGACATTAGCAGGAGCAGGCCTGGGAGCCGAGGGTGAGAGAATGCCATGTTTCTAATTTAATATTGTTTTCATTCACTCCCCCCCCCTTTGCAATCAGAACAGCATCAATTCGTTGGGCATAGAATCTACAAGGTGTCAAAAGTGTTCCACAGGGATGCTGGCACATGTGGACTCCAATGTTTCCCACAGTTGTGTCAAGATGGCTGGATGTCTTTTGGGTGGTGGACCATTCTTGATACACACAGGAAACTGTTCAGTGTGAAAAACCCAGCAGCGTTGCAGTTCTTGACACAAACCGGTGCACCTGGTACCTACTATCATACCCCGTTCAAAGGCACTTTAATATTTTGTCTCTCCCATTCACCCTCTGAATGGCACACATACACAATCCATGTCTCAAGGCTTAAAAATCCTTCTTTAACCTTTAACCTGTCTCCTCCCCTTCATCTACACTGATTGAAGGGGATTTAACAAGTGACATCAATAAGAGATCATAATTTTCACCTGGATTCACCTGGTCAGTCTGTCATTGAAAGAGCAGGTGTTCTTAATGTTTTGTAAGCTCAGTGTATATTTTAATATCCCATGTATTTCCTTCCTCTACCCCCAATTTCATCGTGGGAAAACATAGTTTGGAAAGTAAATGCCTGTTGCTGTAAAGAGAAGACAATGAAAATACTCTAATCTGTCTTTTAATTAGCAAAATTCGCAATTTGAGCGAACAGTAAACAAACGTATTGGCACCAGCTGAGAGCATCAGTCATATCCCCATTGAGTGTGCTTCACCCTTTCATTGGGTCAGTGCCACTTGAAACTTTATTTTTGGACAATAATTCCCTCCTTCAGGTTAGATGGACTTCATAATGTACAATTTGTGTCTCCCCTGTTCATAGGCCAGATTAGATGGTTGCAGACAAGGTGTTTTTTATTGATCTGTTTGTCAGAGTCAGCAGTAGCCTATACTACCCTGTCATTGTTGTCATATTAAAAACATAAAATATAGTAGAATTGCATTAAACATATCCTGTAGCCTAGGCCTACTCTACACGCTCAGCCATGCATTGAACACAGTCTTTTGCAGTCTTTTTTTGTGAACAGTGATTCAATTATATTATTAGCCTAAATTGTGACTATCCAATCAACTTATCACCTTAGGAATAGTAGGCAATCTTGCATAAGTCTGCAAATGCGATGATAGATGCATGGAATGCTTTATTATAAGATAGAATTTTAATGGTGGAAATGAACTTCCCCAAACTGGAAACACACTCTATGGGAGAGGGGAGACGGACCGAGAGAGAGAGAGACCTGACTTAACTCAGAGTAAACTGTTTATCGTACAGCAGAGCGCGTCTGACTCCAAACCCCCACAACTGAATAGATCAGAGCCTATCATGAGCGTACCGCTTACAAAAGCTGAGAGCTCTCCATGCAGAATGGGGCCCATGTTTTTCTCTCTCCCCTACCCCAGTCCCATTATCATTAACTGCAAGAATATGTATTAGTTGCAAAAAAATATATAAATATTTATTTTTTGCAACAATTCAGATTCTTGCAGTTTTACCATCTCACCAGCCTATGGAGGTAAATTCCAATTGAACAACCAATGACTCATTCCATGATACTACTAAACTCTCAAGTATGCAATATTGTTGATATTACCAATACTCTCATTTATCTAATGTTATACTGTATGTCTGATTCTCTTCAGTCAAGCCCCCGGCCCCTAAGGTGAAGATCACAGAGGAAGGTAGGAATCTCATCCTGAGCTGGGACCCTCCGGACATAGGCGCTGAACACTGCTGGAATTACATCTTTAACTACAGCAAGTGTCAACTGCTCGTGGATGTGCGTATATTTTCATTTACATTTATGTCTCCCTTTATTTATCCAGGAAAACTGGTTCATAACAAATTCATATTTACATTGACAACCTGGCAAGTGCATTTTTTTGTCCGTTTTTATGCTTCCCAGAAGAGTGTTTTCTATTGTTTCATATTTCATTTAAACTAGTTAATTATGGGTTGCACCTACGTCACTCGGTTGCGCTGTTGTTATACAGGTTAGTCTCACTGATGATTTATAAACAGATAATGAGACCTAAGACAGAATGTGTCAGATGAAGGGTTGGGCGTTCTGCTATTGTTAACATGAGACAGGCCACTTATGTGAATTACACCAATAGAAATACAGCTTCAGTCACTGGACAATGTTTACATTGTTTTTACAGACCTACTGAATGTGTTAGGATGAGTGGGCATTGGACATCTGCTGTTTGTTTGTGTGTCTGTGTGTGTCAGTCAAATAGTACACTCTTAGAAAAAAAGGTTCCAAAAGGGTTCTATGGCTGTCCCCATCGGAGAACCCTTTTTGGTTCCAGGTAGAACTCCTTTTGGTATCCATGTAGAACCCTCTGTGGAAAGGGTTTTACATGGAACCCAAAAGAGTTCTACCTGGTTACCAAAAAGGGTTCTTCAAAGGTCTCTCCTATGGGGACAGCCGAAGAACCCTTTTAGGTTCTAGATAACACTTTTTTTTCTAAGAGTGTACCACTATTTGAGTTCCACTCATGGTTCTGTGTATGTTTCTTCCAGAGTAAGGAAATACAATTGAATAGTGTGACGGTTTCATATGACCAGACATGCCAGTACAGAGTCAAGCTTAAAGCAGTCTATACGATATGGTGTGGGAAGGGAGGCAGCGACTGGAGCGAAGAGGAAATCTATGGTACTTTCTCCTCTTTCTTTCTCTACATTCTCTCCCTCTTTCAGAACACAGACAGTGATGTCCTGTAATTGTGTTACCAATTGAAATAGTTGAAACTTTCCCCTTCAAATAAAATAGAAGACAAATAAAATAAAACGTATATAATATACCCGTAGTCTATAGTCTGTATAATAGTATATGTCGTTTAAACAGACTTGTGTATTGAATGTTGGCTAAATGTAACAGACTTGTCAAGATTAGAATTAGACCGGGTCACTGATATTTTTGCTTGTATTCTTTTCAGGTGTGGATGATTGGTCGACGACTGTGTTTGATGTCGTCATTCCAGCTGTAGTCTTCTTATTCCTCATCCTTTTAATTAGTTGTTTTATGAAGTAAGTAAACATACACTATATCTGTGTGTGTGTGTGTGTGTGTGTGTGTGTGTGTGTGTGTGTGTGTGTGTGTGTGTGTGTGTGTGTGTGTGTGTGTGTGTGTGTGTGTGTGTGTGTGTGTGTGTGTGTGTGTGTGTGTGTGTGTGTGTGTGTGTGTGTGTGTGTGTTGGGGTTTAGATTGATTGAATGTCTTAATAGACAGAAGATATCTAGCAAATGTGTTTCCACTTAATGAATTGCCATTTTGGTGATTAGGGTTTAAATGTTGGGCTAATTCTTTTGTGGTTCTTTTCCAGGCACAGAGAGAAGCTTTTCCCCGCAATTCCACATCCCTCACTGATTTTCAAGGACATGCTGAACGGCAATAAGGAACTGAAGGTTAGAACAGCAACATCCTCTGGTCTCTTTCATTATTAGTAGTGGTCTAACAGCAAGGAGCTGTTGCTGAACTTCACTTACTGGAAATGTTAACATCAGTGTATGCAGTAGATACTAAACTTCCTTTTACAGTACTTCTCACCAGGCACATACTGGTTGAATCAACGTTGTTTCCATGTCCTGTCAATGAAATTACGTTGAACCAACATGGAATAGATGTTGGCCGTAGTCATCATCCTTACCCACACCCACACATTCTCAGACACACCCACACCCCACACACACATTCTCAGACCTAAACACACACTAAGCCACTCCAACTTTTTCTCTCTGTGTTCCAGAGCTCCATAGGCAATCTCTATGTCCCGGTTGAGGAGGAGGTGGAATGTAAGATCAGCCTAGAGAAAGACTATACTCTTCCCATGATGCAGCCTGAACACTGAGAGACTACACACTGACGCAGTAGTGATTACTACTGTACAGACAGATACAACTACAACCTGACCCGGTATGACCTGGGAGCCAAGTGACTTCAGTGTCATTGACCGGCCCTCAAAGTAAGCTATCTTAAGGTGGACCCTAACTGTACTGCTGAAGAGTGTCAGGAGTTGGAGCTCCACAGTCGATGGACGACCTTAACGAGTTGGATACAGACTGGGAGTATGTGGACTATGGACTATGGAGACGCCTTTTCCTTTGTTTGTCCTGGAACTGTCAGGACTTATCGACTCACTGACTTCTGTATTGTTCTGGATTGCGTGCGTGCGTGCGTGTGTGTGTGTGCCTGCGTGTGTAGGCAGATACTAAGAACTGTTCTCACGTACCCCTTGCAACCCAAGGCTTGGGGTCTTAGGTCAAATGTCAGAGGTTATCAGAAAGCCAGTGCAGGAAACGAGGAGGGGCTGGACTCCTAAACCTCACTCCCCGACCAAATAGAACATTGGTGGGCAGTGCCCGAAGAGATGGGCAGGCAGCACCACACTCTTTATCTGACTGATCAATCCTGTTGATCATGTAATGATTTAGGGGACAAAGAGGTACTTGAAGCTGTGACCCTCTGTGAAATGAGTGCACTACCTGTGCCATAAAAGGCCAGACCTCTAGGCAGGGACTTTAGGGCATTGACATACAGGTAGTTGTGTCCCAAATGGCTCCCTATTCATTACACGTATAGTGTGTTACTTTTGTCCAGGGCCCATAGGGCTCTGGTCAAAAGTAGTGCACTATGTAGGGAACAGAGTGCCATTTGGGACGCAGAATGACTATCAAGGGCTATGTGCTGCTAATGTGAGCTAGATTGTTGTGACTCTATTGTTATCAACCTGCATTGCTATTCAAAAGGATAACTTCCCTGTACGTAATAGCTATGTGTAAATAGGTTGTGCAGGTGTATCTATAGTATGTACAAATGTTGGTGAAGTATATATTTTGAGTTTTGTGTGTCAAGGAAATGTTTTGTGCAACACGTATTTTTATATTTTTTTGTTAAAAAAATTTGCATGCTGTCTTATGGAACCTTATTCTTCTGCATGAATGATTAATTGATATCACCACACACACACTCACTCATTGAGTATCATTCAGATCACACCTCCATACATGCAGAGACTCTTCCTTGATAAGATCGCCAAGTCCTTTTTAACAACCTGGAATGAGAAACAGACTTTGTAGAGGACCTGCTGAACACCTTAAACCTGTTATCTGGTCTGTTCTGAACTAGAGATGAGTGTAACATGCTCACAGATGAACCAATGGGCATGTCAAGCAAGGCCTTGTGTACCTGCTAATCTATGATGAGAATCAATCCAGAGTGTAGGCGTTGAGAGAATAAATCCATCAACAAATAACTGAATCGTGTGAGTGATACCTCCCTTTCTATTTTCAGAGAGGGATTTCTTCCTGGAACATGTTCTTGTTCCATTCCTTAGACATATAGTCAGTGTGATATCAATCAATCAAATGTAAATGAAGCCCATTTTACATCAGCAGTCGTCAACAAAATGCTTAAAAGATACCCAGTGTAAGCAATGCAGAGGCAGAAGCACAGAGGCTGATATGATGGGAGAAATTTGAAAGGGTGTAGCTGTATTTGGAATTGAATTGAGAAATCCCGAAACTGATGCTGTGATGAAATCCTCCCTCAAACTGAGTGAGTGACGTGTCGAGGCTTGATACTCTTGATTCAAATAGTGATATCTTAAGAGAATGTGTGCTATGAAAAACAGGTTAAACACTAAAGGAAGTCAAATAGGTGAATTGAGACATTAAGCCCCTATTTGAAAGCAGCATACCAGTGTGTTTTATTCCTGTGTGTTCTTGCCTGCAAGTTTGATACATTGCTATCTTACAATTATAATACTATAATTTTTACTATACACTGCTTACATTTCATCCACATGTTAGATTGTCTGTCTCCAATCTCGCTACTGTGGACCTCACAAAATTGTCTTAATTGGCAGTCAGTCTGAGTTGATGTTGGATTTCTGGATCTCACTCCCATTCATTCCTTCCTGGCAGAGTCCACATAAACCAGCTGTAGTGGTCACACACACACACACATAGACGCACACACACACACAGACACAGACACACACACACTCATCTACTGCTTATCATTTGATGTTGGAGCATGTCAGTAAGTAACAGTACTGCAATATGTGAGAAATTATCATGTTTATAAAACACGGTGTCAGAGAACTGTATAATCAGTAGCCTCTCTCACTTGCACATCTACATGAACACACATTGTACACCCTGTTAGCACACAGACTGACTCATTAAGTCTTCCTGTTCCTGTCTTCCTGTCTCCCACTATAAGACTGCACTGTTCTGGGAAAAAGGAAGCAGGCCTGTGAGTCATAGATATGTTAGCCAAGCCTCATGCCAGTATGCCAATCTCACACTGTTGCCAAATAGTGCATGGGCCTAATTAATATGTTATAATGTCCTTATGTAGATATTCTTCAACTACTACTAACCTATTCCATGTCCAAGTTTTCATTGGGTGGTAATAAGTCATGCATCATTAATTGATCCAAGTATCCTTGATTTATACAGACGATCCAATTGAAATCGGTCAAATCTATTTCATGTGAGAGGCCTGTTCATATCTGATGTGATGACATCCCATTGCATTTGAAAGGAATAGCATCCCATTATCCCAACAGAAATGTGAACTAAAAATAGAATATACTCACAAACTTACATTGTTCTGTCTGCCTATTCCAGTAAGCGATCTTCTTAACTGCTGTGAGTGATGTGTAATCATTGTTTTTGATTTCCTCAAGAATTTAATCTCATCCTTCAGTCGTGCAACAGAAACTTTGTACCGCACTCGCACTATGTTTTCTGGTACATTTTCAAAAACAACATCGGCACGAACACAGGCCTGTCGGAGCAAGAACTGAAAAATGCAGATCACAATCCTCTACATCAGGTATTCCCAAACGGGGGTATGCGCAATGCCGTCGGGGGTACGCCAAATAAAAATTTGATTCACATTTTAAAAAAACAAAAGATAATTTTTTTTGTAAAAATACAAATCTTCACATTTTCAAGCTGTCCATTTATACTTTCCAACGGGGCTATACATTTGGGTGAGTTTTTTTTGTCACAAAAAAATATAATTTTTGTATAAATTAAAACCTTCATATTTTCAAACAGTCCATTTATATTTTACAATGGGGCTATACATTTGGTTTTTTTTGTCGCCTGAGTAACCTCCTTTCACTGCCAAAAATTTAATTAAACCATCTAACGTTAGTCTACCTGTCAAATACAGGTAGACTAGTCAAGTAATTAACATCCAATCACATTAACCGTTACTCTCTCGCGGGAATTCGGTTTCTCGAAAATTGATAAATGGTTCAATAAAAGTAAGGCCCGCGTCCATAGAGACACATACCAGCTCTACTGGCAGTACTGCTACTACCAGCAGTACTACACCTGCACCTGTCGATGACACAAGTTGTTCTGCTTCCACGAGCACATCCAATGCTAGCATCAGTAATTCTACATGTGTTGTTAGCCCAGCTAGCATGGACACTGACAGTTGTGAATCTGATGCAGCTGAAGAGCTACTGCCCCCTTACCCGGGAAAGCACCGAACAACAGACAGGGACGTTGGACCATCAAAGAGGCGCAAATATGATGAGAACTACATTGATTTGGAGTTCACTTATATTGGGAGTAGTGCTTTTCCTCAGCCACAGTGTGTTACATGTGCAAAAGTATAATCTCACAACTCGATGAAACCTTCACTCTTGCGCAGACATTTAGAAACAAAACATGCCAATTTCAAAAATAAGCCACGGGAGTTTTTTGAGCGAGAATTCAAATCAAAATCAAATGTATTTATAAAGCCCTTCTTACATCAGCTGATATATCAAAGTGCTGTACAGAAACCCAGCCTAAAACCCCAAACAGCAAGCAATGCAGGTGTAGAAGCACAGTGGCTAGGAAAAACTCCCCAGAAAGGCCAAAACCTAGGAAGAAACCTAGAGAGGAACCAGGCTATGAGGGGTGGCCAGTCCTCTTCTGGCTGTGCCGGGTGGAGATTATAACAGAACATGGCCAAGATGTTCAAATGTTCATAAATGACCAGCATGGTCAAATAATAGTAATCACAGTGAACAGGTCAGGGTTCCATAGCCGCAAATTAAGAGACTTTTGAGTAGTAAGACATGTATAAAAGCAACAGATGCCATTAATAAGAAGGGGCTGGAAGAGTCTTATATGGTGAGCTTTATATGGTGAGCTACCGAGTGGCTAAGACAGGCAAGCCCCATACTATTGTGGATGACATAATTATTCCTGCTGCCACTGATATGGCTTGGACAATGCTGGGGGAAAAGGCCAAAAAAAACTATACAGACAATGCCTTCATCAAACAACGCTGCTTCACGGCGCATCATTGACATAGCAGGATATGTTTTGAAACAATTACTGCTTCGCATACAAGCCAATGAATTCTATGCGTTACAGCTGGATGAGTGAACAGACGTGGCGGGCCTGGCACAGCTCCTGGTATATGTCTGTTACGTTTATGGGGGGTCAATTAAGGAAGACATCCTCTTCTGCAAACCACTGGAAACCAAGACAACAGGAGAGGATATTTTTAAAGTACTGGACAGCTTTGTGACATCAAATGGACGTTGGTGGTCAAGATGTGTTGGTATCTGTACTGATGGTGCAAAAGCCATGACAGGGAGACATAGTGGAGTGGTAACATACGTGTAAGCAGTTGCTCCCGACGCCACTTGGGTACACTGCAGCATCCACCGAGAGGCTCTTGCTGCCAAAGGAATGCCTGACAGCTTGAAATACGTTTTGGACACTACAGTGAAAATGGTTAACTTTGTTAAAGCAAGGCCCCTGAACTCTTGTGTATTTTCTGCACTATGCAATGATATGGGCAGCAATCTTGTAACGCTTTTACAACATACAGAAGTGCGCTGGTTATCAAGGGGCAAAGTATTGACACGTTTTTTTTAAATTGAGAGACAAGCTTAACGTTTTCTTTATTGACCATAGTTTTCACTTGTCTGACCGCTTGCATGATGACGAGTTTCTCACATGACTGGCCTGTGTGGGTGTACCTATGTGAGAGTGGATTCTCGGCCCTCACTAGCATGAAAACTAAATACAGACACAGACTGTGTGTGGAAAATGATTTAAGACTGAGACTCTCTCCAATTCAACCCAACATTGCAGAGTTATGTGCATCCTTTCAAGCACACACTTCTCATTAACCTGTGATGAGTTTTTCACAATTTTCGATGAACAAATAACGTTTTATATGTAAGATGGCTAAATAAATAGCAAAATTATTGATTATTATTATTTGTGCCCTGGTCCTCCTATAAGAGCTCTTTGTCACTTCCCACGAACCAGGTTGTGACAAAAACTCACACTCATTCTTATGTTTAATAAATGTATCGTATAGTGTGTGTGTGTGGCAGGCTTACAATGATGTCAAAAAACAACATTTGAGAGTGCGCTGACCCTGGTGCTAGAGGGGGTACGCAGCTGGAGGTTGAATGTTTGAAGGGGTACGGGACTATATAAAGTTTGGGAACCACTGCTCTACGTGACTCACATACTGAAGGAAACTCTTAACAACAGCCAAAACAACAGTACCCCAAAGGTACACTGAGTGTACAAAACATTAGGAACACCTTCCTAATATTGAGTTGCACCCCCTTTTGCCCTCAGAACAGCCTCAATTCGTCGAGGCATGGACTCTACAAGGTGTTGAAAGCGTTCCACAGGGATGCTGGCCCATGTTGATGTCAATGCTTCCCACAGTTGTGTCAAGTTAGCTGGATGTCCTTTGGGTGGTGGACCGTTCTTGATACACAAGGGAAACTGTTGAGCGTGAAAAACCCAGCAGCGTTGCAGTTCTTGATACACTCAAACCGGTGCGCCTAGCACCTACTACCATACCACATTCAAAGGCACTTAAATATTTTGTCTTGCCAATTCACCCTCTGAACAGTGGTGTAAAGTACTTAAGTAAAAATACTTTAAAGTACTACATAAGTGTTTTTTTGGGGGAAGAGATTTTCGATGTACCGATTCCCTGGCACATGGTTTATGAACTGGTAAACAAAACAACACTTGATGCAACACTTTGAGTTTTTCAATTGAAATTATTACACAAAATTCTTGCCACCAACAGAATGCTATATGGGGCAAACAACAATCTCACCTCTATAGATTTTGCTGCGAAGAGACAGAATCACTAGATCATTTATTTTGGTATTGCCCCTATATAGCTTGTTTCTGGTCACGGTAAAAAAGGAATGGTAAAAAAATCACAACATTCACTTAAAATGAACCGTACAATTAGCAATGTTGGGCAATTTGGAAAGCCATAGTCAGTCAATACATAATATAATACTATTTGTAGGATAGGTTTCATCGTTAGATACTATATGATTAGAAAGGTACAAAAATGTCTAAAACATCACAGCACATTTGAAAAATATATAGCATATGGAAACCAAACACGGGTGGTCAATGGCGATAGGGAGGATGGGCTGAGAATGGCTGAGGGGTGGGATTAAAGAGTTTATGTTTGGTAATGTATTATTATTATGTGATTGCTTTATATAAAAGTACCATGTATGCAAAATGTGTATGTATAATGTCTACTGTATGTAAAATGTATGTACAGTATATGTAGCAGAAAAGATATGTGTCATCTGAAGAGGGGGGGTGGTGGATGGGTTCATATTTGTTTATATACAGTTGAAGTCGGAAGTTTACACACACCTTAGCCAAATACATTTAAACTCCGTTTTTCCACAATTCCTGACATTTCATCCTTGTAAAAAAAAACTGTCTTAGGTCAGTCAGGATCACCACTTTATTTTAAGAATGTGAAATGTCAGAATAATAGTAGAGAGAATGACTTATTTCAGCTTTAATTTCTTTCACCACATTCCCAGTGGGTCAGAAGTTTGCATACACTCAATTAGTATTTGGTAGCATTGCCTTTAAATTCTTTAACTTGGGTAAAACGTTTCAGGTAGCCTTCCACAAGCTTCCCACAATAAGTTGGGTGGATTTTGGCCCATTCCTCCTGGCAGAGCTGGTGTAACTGAGTCAGGTTTGTAGGCCTCCTTGCTTGCACATGCTTTTTCAGTTCTGCCCACAACTTTGGAAGTATGCTTGGGGTCATTGTTCATTTGGAAGACCCATTTGCGACCAAGCTTTAACTTCCTGACTGATGTCTTGAGATGTTGCTTCAACATATCCACATAATTTTCCTGGCTCATGATGCCATCTATTTTGTGAAGTGCACCAGTCCCTCCTGCAGCAAAGCATCCCCACAACATGATGCTGTCACCCCCGTGCTTCACGGTTGGGATGGTGTTCTTCGGCTTGCAAGCCTCCCCCTTTTTCCTCCAAACGTAACGATGGTCATTATGGCCAAACAGTTCTATTTTTGTTTCATCATACCAGAGAACATTTCTCCAAAAAGTACGATCTTTGTCCCCATGTGATATTGCAAACCCGAAGTATGGCTTTTTTTTGGCGGTTTGGAGCAGTGGCTTCTTCCTTGCTGAGCGGCCTTTCAGGTTATGTCGATATAGGACTCATTTTACTGTGGATATAGATACTTTTGTACCTGCTTCCTCCAGCATCTTCACAAGGTCCTTTGCTGTTGTTCTGGGATTGATTTGCACTTTTCGCACCAAAGTACATTAATCTCTAGGAGACAGAACGCATCTCCTTCCTGAGCGGTATGACGGCTGTGTGGTCCCATGGTGTTTATTCTTGCATACTATTGTTTGTACAGATGAACGTGGTACCTTCAGGCATTTGGAAATTGCTCCCAAGGATGAACCAGACTTGTGGAGGTCTACAATTACTTTTCTGGGGTCTTGGCTGATTTTTTTTGATTTTCCCATGATGTCAAGCAAAGAAGCACTGAGTTTGAAGGTAGGACTTGAAAAACATCCACAGATACACCTCCAAATGACTCAAATGATGTCAATTAGCCTATCAGAAGCTTCTAAAGCCATTACATCATTTTCTGGGATTTTCCAAGCTGTTTAAAGGCACAGTCAACTTAGTGTATGTAAACTTCTGACCCACTGGAATTGTGATACAGTGAATTATAAGTGAAACAATCTGTCTGTAAACAATTGTTGGAAAAATGTCTTGTGTCATGTACAAGGTAGATGTCCTAACCGACTTGCCAAAACTATAGTTTGTTAACAAGAAATTTGTGGAGTGATCTAAAAACAAGTTTTAATGACTCCAACCTAAGTGTATGTAAACTTCCGACTTCAACTGTATAATAATAATAATAGTAATTATATATATATATATATTTACAGTACCAGTCAAAAGTTTAGACACACCTACTCATTCGTAGGGTTTTTCTTTATTTTTACTATTTTCTACTCTTGAATGAGTAGGTGTGTCCAAACTTTTGACTGGTACTGTATATATTATGCCGTCTGGTTTGCTTAATATAAGAAATTATAAATGATGAATACTATTACTTTTGATACTTAAGTATATTTTAGCAATTCCATTTACTTTTGATACTTAAGTATATTTAAAACCAAATACTTTTATACTTTTACTCAAGTACTATTTTACTGGATGACTTTTACTTGAGTAATTTTCTATTAAGGCATCTTCACTTTTACTCAAATATGACAAATGAGTACTTTTTCCAAATACACATGCCATGTCACAAGTGAATCTTCCAGCAAGACAATAACCCCAAGCACATATCAAAATCCACAAAGAAATTGTTGATTGACCAAAAAAATCATAATTTTGCTATGGCCATATCAGTCTCTGGACTTGAACCCTATTGGTTTGAGTTGAAGAGCGCAGTCCAAAAGAGCAGACGAAAGATGTCAAGAATCTGGAAAAATTCTGTATGGAGGAATGGTCTTGTAGGCTCGGCCCTAAACTGTGCTCTCTGCCACCTCTGGCCGCACGGCAAATGGCCAAAGACTTCTATGGGCTTGTAGGATAAAACTACTGCAGCTATGTTTGGTATCTATCTAAAAATGTGATGCCATCTATATGGATGTATGATCTTTGTTGTAAAGTGTAGTTGTTCAGAGGGAACTCTGATGACGCTGTATGGAACAATCTCTTTTGTACTCAAAGGAATTATCTCTATTGTAACCGAGCCCATTCCCTTAAATTACCACACCTAGATGTGACCCCCTTCCTAGAGGATGTTGGCTGGTTCAATCGGATTGGATATCTTCGTTTTATTACCTTTGGTTTGGTCTGTGGATTGGGCAACAATTGATTTTGAATATAAACAAGCCAGATCTGGTATAAATGGAATGAAAGTATTTTCTTCTCCCTCTTGTCCTGCTAGTTTGTAAGAGAAATGTTGATACAAATTCTCGACGTTGCGTCGTGGTTAAGATCAACCCTTAGCCGTGGTGTATTGACCATATACCACACCTCCTCGGGCCTTATTGCTTAATTAAAACCCCTTGAGCATGACCATAAAAAGTGTTTTAATTGTTTCTTTATTTAGAGCTCCTATATCTTTATCTTGGATGAACGAGTTCTGCATGAAGCGTTCATGGAACCGAATAGAGATGTCTGTTGAACATGTATGGCTGTCTACCCACTGTTTTCTGATGGCTTCTACAGGTGTGCTGCAGTTATACAAATACCTTCTTCCTCCCACCTATAGCAGCATGTTACGTTCCCCAGTTTCTGTGTTGTTGTTTGTGTATTTGAGTGTGTGTTTCAGAAGATGGCTTCCTGAAATCCCTCAAGCAGCTGATTGGTCGACTCCAGGGCTAATTGGAGAGCTGACCCCGCCCTCTCGTCAGAACGCAGCTGTTGTCAATTACCAACACTTTTTACAGCTGTATATAAGCCAATGTTCTGTTGCTCAGAGGAGAGAATGCATAGAGAGATGATTGCAGAGAGAAGATTGATTGTGATTGTGATAGAGAGAAGATTGATTGTGATAGAGAGAAGATTGATTGTGATAGAGAGAAGATTGATTGTGATAAGAGAGAATTCAATTGCTGAGAGCGGTGCTGGTCGTTTTTCAGGGAGTAGAGGGTTATATAGTGTTGGTTGTTTCTCAGAAAGCGATTTGGTATGTACTATGTTAGTTGTTGCTGAGGGAGCTGATTGGTTATGTCTGTTATAGGACGCACAGTTTTGATTATTGAAATTGTTTGTTATTCTGTTTCATTTGTTCCCAGGGGGTAAGGGGAAGGCACCTAGGGAGTGCTTAGGCAAGAGGCCCGCGGGCATACATATACCCGTAGTATATTCACTGTCTAGCACACTAGGTAAGACCTGGGCGGACCACCCCCTGTATTTTGGTTAGGGCACCAGGTGGTGTTAAAATAGGTAAGTAGTGGGTAGGCAGGTAAGGTAGGAGAGGGGGCTTTGACATTTACTTTCTTTGGTTCCGTCCAGCCCCTTTTCCCCATATTACCGTGTGACGGAATAAATTCCTTGTAAACAGTACCACTCTGCCTTTGTCATCCTTACTCGCACCTACAGTCCATACCTCTTTCACTTCACGGAGATTTGAGTTGTAGCAGGGTGTTGCGTTCCCTCTTCATAGAGGCGTGCGTAACACAGCAGCACTTGTAGTCTGGCACTGAATTATATTTATTTTAAGTTTTGCTGGGCAAATTTAAGGTCAAATTATTTTCCACAGACATATACAGTATATTTACATAAAATACCAAACCAACCAACAAACCCATCACCCAGACTAAGGCTCTGTCCCAAATCGCCCTATATATTAAAGTGTTAAGTTAATGTAATTGACTTGGGTGTAAATCTCTCTCCTATAACAAAGATGGTGATGAACTTCCTGTGTTCCATCTAGTCCTCTAAGGCCATGAACTGCAGCTGGCTCCCAGCCAATCATGCCTCAGAAGACCACCAGCTCTACTACGGGTGAAAACTATTCTACTTCCTGCTCCTCCACCACTCAAGGGCCAATACAAGGCTATTTGTGGATGAGTGTTCATATTAAACAAGATAGAAATTGCGAAGAGAGTCTTCTGTTGGCAGTTTTTTCTGTTGTTATATGGCCCTTAGTTGTATCTGACTTTGTGGCCTGACCAAGAAAAGCTTGGCCCTATTTAAAGGCTATAACCATGACCCAGAGTTTTTCCTGATTAAGTCGTGTGTGAAATATTAAGGACTATAACTATGACAACAGCTATACAATGTCAGTCCTCTCGTTTCTAATGTTTCAGGTACAATGATAAATCATTGAGTACTGTGAGTAAGGTATCAATATGTAGTGAGTACCTGTATAGCGCTAGTCAGAGGACAGGATGCCACCTGAAAATAGACTTCTGAAAACCACCTTAGTGGTGGATCCTAAAGACCATAGTAGCAATAGAACTCTGACCAGGAGGACTGTTGTGTTTTAATCCTTGGCCTACAATGGTCGCGCCCTGAGGAAATCTAATTAACATAATCCAAAATTCCCCATAAAAATGGGAGATCTTCGTGGGCTATACTCTGCCTTGTCTCAGGGTAGTAAGTTGGTGGTTGAATATATCCCTCTAGTGGTGTGGGGGCTGTGCTTTGGCAAAGTGAGTGGGGTTATATCCTGCCTGGTTGGCCCTGTCCGGGGGTATAGTCGGACGGGGCCACAGTGTCTCCCGACCCCTCTTGTCTCAGCCTCCAGTAATTATGTTGCAATAGTTTGTGTCGGGGGGCTAGGGTCAGTCTGTTATATCTGGAGTACTTCTCCTGTCTTATCCGGTGTCCTGCGTGAATTTAGGTATGCCTCTAATTGTCTCTCTCTCTTTCTCTCTTTCTCTTTCTAATTCTCTTCTCTCGGAGGACCTGAGCACTAGGGTCAGTCTGTTATATCTGGAGTATTTCTCCTGTCTTATCTGGTGTCCTGTGTGAAGTTAAGTATGCTGCCTCTAATTCTCTCTTTCTCACTTTCTTCTCTCAGAGGACCTGAGCCCTAGGACCATGCCTCAGGACTACCTGGCCTGATGACTCCTTGCTGTCCCCAGTCCACCTTGTTGTGCTGCTGCTCCAGTTTCAACTGTTCTGCCTGCGACTATGGAACCCTGACCTGTTCACCGGACGTGCTACCTTGTCCCGGACCTGCTGTTTTCGACTCTCTCTCTCTACCGCACCTGCTGTCTCTAACTCTGAATGGCTATGAAAAGCCAACTGACATTTACTCCTGAGGTGCTGACCTGTTGCACCCTCTACAACCACTGTGATTATTATTATTTGACCCTGCTCGTCATCTATGAAAGTTTGAACATCTTGGCCATGTACTGTTATTATCTCCACCCGGCACAGCCAGAAGAGGACTGGCCACCCCTTAGAGCCTGGTTCCTCTCTAGGTTTCTTCCTAGGTTCCTGGCTTTCTAGGGAGTTTTTCCTAGCCACCATGCTTCTACATCTGCATTGCTTGCTGTTTGGGGTTTTAGGCTGGGTTTCTATATAGCACTTTGTGACATTGGCTGATGTAAAAAGGGCTTTATAAATACATTTGATTGAAATAAATTTGATTGATTAAAATAAAGGGATAACTACATGTAAAAAAAATAATAGTTTCCTGGTCTTCAGAACAAACTTACTTTACATTTTTTTGTTTTACTATCTGTTGTTCCATGTCGTGAATCTGTTATTCAATGCATTTCTATTGGCTGACAGCAGTAACGCTAAATTCAATCATACCTGATACAATGTTGTCAATCATCATAATCTATCCAGTATGGAACCTTATGAAAAATAATGTCCCATTGGGATGTTATGATGCAACCGCGGTGCAATGTAGCTGGGGCTACTTAAGATTCTGGTACAGACGTGCTGTCGATGCTGTCCACTTGTGCATTCATTTCCACCCATCCGTGCATGGTGTGATGGTTGATAAAAATGTGAACAAATTACGCAAAAATAATGATAAAGTAACAGAAGCTTACAGACAGTTTACTTGATTGGGGGTGTTTTATTCTGCGCGGATTCATCAAAATAATAAAATCCCTGTTAGTATTTCGTTTACAGAAAAGGAGGATGATGTAACGACGTAAACTATATCTACCATTCCACAGTTATTTGGCTATTGCCTTTCAAGCTCCTTATTGCACAACGCCTTTTATTAAAGCCTAAATGAAATGCATGTTCACCGCATCGCCATTTTGGCTCTGGAGAGAGGCTCGAGTGTGCGAATTCCATTGAAGAGACCGCGTACAGCGCCCTCTACCGGTCTTTTTCATAGAGCCAAAATGTCTAAGAAGAGTGGTCCTGATGCTGCAGGGATGCTGAAAGCGTCGACATAGAAGGATGTGAGTATCTAAACGGTGCCGGAATCATATTTATTGGCGCAGTCTCTGTGGCGCAATGGAATAGCGCGCTGGACTTCTAATCCAGAGGCTCCGGGTTCGAGTCCCGGCAGAGATGGGTCACCTCTGGGTGCCAAATGGCAGACCTGCGGATTTTTTATTACAGAAATGGTATGATGTAATTAATGCTGTCCAGTAATAAACTGCAGCCACCTTTTCATTCAATGTATCCTTCTAAATGTTCTGAATATAATACTGCACTTCACTACATCTCTACGCCCCATGATATTTAGGCTATACTTGTATTTATCACATAGCCTAACCATAATAATAATTGATAATATCAAATAAAAAAAGATTTATTTAAAAAAAAAAAGATTTACGTGATAGAATAGCATATTCGACCACTTATTGAGCAATACAATATCAAGGTAATTATAAAACAGAAATTCTTGCTGGGCCTTTATTATTAAAACAATTCAGGCTAGGCTACAATAGACAGATGTATTTCACCGCACAAACAATCCATTCCAATATAGTTTTTCTCAAGTAGTTCCTCTGAGTAATGGCTGAAAATGAATCACTTATTTAGTAAAAATACATCAATGCCAGTCTAGTGAACAGGCTATACATGCAATAACGGTCCAACAGCAGAACAATTGAATGATGACAATACCTGGAATCCTAATTATAGTGGCTATATGTTTCAGTGAATACATTTGGGTAACGTAATGTGTTGTTTCTACGAGGTGCATCCGTGTGTAGGCATTTGAATAGTTTATCCAGTTGTTTGGGAGTAATTATTGAGTCAGTGCACTTGAGGGCGCTCCAACACCGCGTTGTAGCCTAGGCTGATGCAAAGAGAGAGAGATGGATATGAGAGCAGCCTACAGCCCACTATACAGGCGCAATGGGGACATTGAAAACTACATGTATGTATAGCCTATGTATCTGGCTATAATAGGCTATATAGCCTCTACTTCATCATTACTTTGAGAGAAAGAAACATACTTCTGGGGCAGAACTTGGTTTTGCCATGCAGAATGTTTGCAGAATGATTCAACTAAATCAGCACTCCATTACCATGACATGTCATTAGATCTGTAACCTATGACTCAATCTCTCTTAAATAGACAAACACAGAGATAATGGCAAAAATCCAACAAACATTATGGACAAATTCGTGTAGTTTTTCTCTGGTGACAAAAACATGAAAATATAATAGAGGTATCACTATCATCTACTGCGAGATTCAGACTAGAAAGAGGGGTGTGTGCTGTGGTGCTGACGTACGTGAGAGGAGAGAGCGAGAGAGAAAGGAATGCGCCGCTAATGAGAAAACGGACCGTCGCCGAGCACGCAAGAGCAGACGGCAAAAAGGAGAGAGGAGGAAAAAACGAATAAATGATCTAAACCGTAAAAAAAAGAGTAGAAAGGGGTGGTGGATAACGACGAAAATCGTCACATATATTCACTGGAAGGATTACAATTGCCCGATAGTGGTGAATAAAATCCAACGGGTTTTTTTGATGCTGTCCTCACGGAGAATTGAGCTAACGGGCTTGCTGGTCTTCTGAACGATGCATAGGCTTCTGCTCCTGAGTTTGGCGTTGAGTTTTCACCGTGGTAAGATAAGCGTTTCCCCTGTTACCTGCCCTAATAAACGACACACTGTTTCATGTTGTCGAACAATACCGAGGCTTGTTAAACTTGATGAGGGGGAAAGTTGCTCTAGATTCGTTTCAGTTGTGTGCTTGTGTGTGTGCGCGCGCGTGTGTGTTTATGTGAGAGAGCGATAGAAGTAGATGCTCTTTTCTGCGTGTATGGCCTCGAGTTTGTCATTATATGCGGGGCAGTGTGAATGGTAGGCTATTCCACAGTGTGTGTGTGTGTCTAACATGATCATGGCCTGATTGGTGCGAAAACCTAGTATCCACCATATGACCTTAGTCCTGTGCATAAAATAGCCTATTGCCTTTTTCAAATAGGATGTTAGGCAGAAATGACGTGATTCGAATGACAGTGCGCGTATAAAATGATTGACCAAAGGTGCTTGATATTGGAATTTGGGAACGGCTTGTGTCAACCATTCAAACGTTGCTTGCCATTTTTTATTGGTGCCTGAGATAGAAATGTAGCCTAATAACACGCACGCACACATGCACGCGCGCACACACCAAGGCCATTGTAGACGGTCTCCAGCTTGCCATGCGTAGCTGCCGCTGTAGCCTGCTCTGCTCGTGCGCGTGACACAAAGATTGGAATGGGGACTTTTTTTCGCCATGTATTTCATTTCGAATCGAGGTATGGCCAGCATAGCTTCAAGTATAATACCCCTAATGTCATCTAGATGACATATCTTTAATACATGCGCATTGACAGGTATACTAGCTTATTGTTATAACGTAGTTGCTAGGAGACATGTGCTCAAGGGGAACGTGATTTCTTAGGCTACCTGTTAGATTACAGCATCTTCCTTGTGCTCGCGCAAGGCACAAGGCAACCCTCCCTTTTCATTGTCTACCTTGTTGTGCGTGACAGTCAGAGAGTGCGTGTACTGTGAATGTGCGGGCACGCGCAGGTACTGACCAGCCTAGCACTTTATCGTAGGTAAGGGGCGTGTTTGTAAGGTCTATATAGGATGATGTCATCCATGTAGCCTATGTCTCTTTTTCGATCACTATAGGCTAGCGCAACTCTTTTGTCCTTCACTCAACGTCCATACACAATATTAGTATACTAGTATAACTATACACTGAATGCTAAATGTTAGTATTGTATCACCTTTTCACTGCCTAATCCTGTAAAACAACTGACAGATGGCCTATAGTGTGGCAGCTATAAACAGTAATCGTTATGAATAGTCATTACACACTACAACACATACTAATACATCTCATTCACACATGGAACGAAGCTGAAGCACTCACTCACTCACTCACTCACTCACTCACTCACTCACTCACACACACACACACACACACACACACACACACACACACACACACACACACACACACACACACACACACACACACACACTAAATACAATGGAACCCCTTCAACCCAAATCAACATGCAAATTCTTGTTGTTTTTCTGCAGGTAGCCCTCCTCGGCTCCCTGACAGCAGTTTTCTTTCTCGTAAATCCATCAGTGCACATGAGTGGTTCTTCGACATGCTACACACACACACACACACACACACACACACACACACACACACACACACACACACACACACACACACACACACACACACACACGTGTTAGTTACGTGGCTGTAAACTATGTGTCACACACTGTGCTCATTATGGCAATGGTACAATGTCACAATTGTATCATTCATGTGTAGGCTATACTCTTCCAGCTGCCTGTCCAAAACACTGCTATCAAAACACTGCTCTCAAAACACTTGAAGATCAAAACTATTCTACATTTCTAGTTTTCTTAACAGGCACTTCATATGGTATGAAATGTAAATGTATGTCCTGTTTCCCATTCGACTGCAAAGACTCTTCATAATCCATGAAAATGCAATTGTTGTTAGTAGCCTACACCTGGTAATCTTGCGACACTGCAACTTGGTGTTGCTAATGTACCTACCTAGACTGCTATAACAAAGGCCTCAGTGCAGGTGCAACATTTGTCAGCCTCTGTCCTTAAGGAACAATGCCACAACTACTTAATGTATACACTAGACTGGCATTGTTTTGTCCTTTCTGAATTTCAGATATTTAAGTATCACCAACTGCTGTCCACACATAGGAAACAGAGACGAATACCGCATTGAATGGATAAGATAGTAAAAGTGAATATGGATAATATGGTCTGAAAGGGAGTGATGAGGTTATGTACCCCAATTAATTGGATAGGTGGAGGGAGGATGAGGTCATGATTAACGTTTTGCCAAAAATGGGTGTATCAGAACCAAGGGAGGGTTTCGTCAGACACACACACACACACACACTACCGACCAAAGAACCCAACCCAGTCTCATGAGCTACATGTTCTATTTCAACGTTTTTTTGTAAATATTGCTAAAAAAAACATTTAAATGGAACATGTAGCTCATGAGACTGTGTAGTTTAAGTCACATGTGGATCTATTCATAATGTGGATGTAACGATGAGATATTTTACTATACTCACAATTCCATAATGTAATCAAGCAATACTTAGCATTTTTTTTTTACATTAGTTATGGCTATGCTACAGTGTAACGTTCAATGTCAACACAATGTGACTTGACGCTTTAAAACTAATTTTGACACATATTGTAATGAACACGAGGGGAGACAGAGAGCTGGATTCAAGCGCAGGGCGCAGCAGGTGTTTATTGCAAAGGACCACAGGAGGAGGGAGGTAGCTGGGTCCAGGGGCAGGCAGAAGGTCATACACAGGGGGTCCAAAAGGGCAACAGTACAGGCAGGGAAAATGTTTGGGAGATCAGGCAATAGGTAGATAACGAGAAATCCGATAGGCTAAAGTACAGGCAGGGAATAGGCAAAAGGCGTCATTAGTGATGGGGTGCAAAGAACTGAACTAAATAGTGTGTGATAATGACCTCCAGGTGTGTGAACAGGTGATTAGAATTCAGGTGATTAGGATCTGGAGAGTGAGCTGCGTTCAGGGGATCTAGGTGTTTGAGAGTGTGAGCTGGAAAGTGGGCTGGAAAGTGGGCTGGAAAGTGAGCTGCGTTCAGGGGATTTACGTGTTTGAGGGTGTGAGTTGGAAGCAGACGTTACACATAATAGTAGGGCTGTCCTATTGTTTATTGTAAAGGTACAAAAACAGACTATGAAACTTGCTAGAAAACTACAAATTAGATTACGCTTATTGAGGCTCATTGTTTATCATGTATAGTATAATCTATAAAATAATCAAAACTTATGTGTGTAATAAATCATATTACATTATAGCATTATGTAGCAGCTCAAAATGACAGCAAGCCGTCCGGGCCTATAGCAGTAGACGTTAAAGACTCTACTAAAGCTATTTGACTGGGCTAACCAATGGAGTTTTTAAAACCACAAAGCGAGGGAGAAGGGGAAAGAGAGAGGGAGAGAAAGAGGGCGAGAGAAATAGAGAGAGAAAGAGAGAGAGAGGGAAAGAAAGAGAGAGAGAGAGATAGGAATAGAAGAGAGAGAGAGAGATGGAGCGAGAAGGGAAATTTTGGGGTGGGGGAGGGGTGGTAAAAAGTTGTGTTTGGGGGGGTTCTGTTGTGGCAATAGTGGGGAGGGTTGTCTGGTGGGCAGGTGGGTGAAGTTGAGGGGGCCCAGATCAAGACCGATTAGAGTTTTTATTCGGGGGGTGGTTGTAGTGGGGGATGAAAAGAAAGAAAGCGGGGGAGAGAGAGAGGCAGGGATAGGGAGGGAGAGGGAGGAGGAGGGGTTGGGACCAGGGGGAGAGAAAGGGACGATTACTCAAGCCTGACTGGCTGCTCTGTAGGGACAGTTGGCCACACACACACACACACACACACACACACACACACACACACACACACACACACACACACACACACACACACCTCATTGACATAGAATATGGAAGAGAGAGTTCAAAGTATAATTTTTTAACCCACATCTGAGGCCTCTCTCTCCTTCCCTGAGCTCTGGGGCCTTGGAAGATGCCTTTGCACATGCCTTGGCTTAGACTAGAATTAATTGGCATTAATCACTGTTGAAACTTCTCTTCTTCTCCCTCTTTTTTTCAGTTTTATTTTTCTCCCTCCCTCAGTTTTTCTCTTTCCCTTCTCTCTGTCCTTCCATTTATCCTCCTTCTTTCTGCTAGCTAAGCTCAATTCTCCCCCCTCTCTCTCTCTAATAAGTTCCAGATGTGGTTCTTGCATTCCTTTAGTCAGTGGAAAGGAGAGGAGAAAAAAGGAGAGGGGGAGGGGTCAGAAGAAGAAGCACATGAATTAAAAGGGCACATGATGAAGGAAGAGTACAGCCACCCTGTACACACACACAGACCTGCAACCGCATACAAACACACACACACACACACACACACACACACACACACACACACACACACACACACACACACACACACACACACACACACACACACACACACACACACACACACACACACACACACACACACACAAGATGGGATTCACTACTGTCGTTGGGCTGTGTTCTTCTCCCTCAAAAGTTTTGGGACATTCCCCCTCCCCCTCTTCGCCCACTGTCCCCTTCTCCTCCACCCTTCTTCCCTCCATCCCTATCCCTCTATTCCACCCTCCTCCCCCTGTAGGAATGTGGCCGCCGGGTGATGATGTCATTTGATTTCTCGCTCTCGGAGTTTCTCTTCAAGAAGGGTAGGGAGATTTGTGTCGCTCCATCCGTCTCTCTCTCCCTACGATAACAACATTACAGCTAGCCATCTAACTAAGCTTACAGTTATGGCCCTGGTCTACACTGCTAGCCATACAGCCATTTAGCCTGCAGTAAAAATGGGAACATATTTAGTTAACGGGTTCAACATTTTTTTTTTTTATACCCTAATAGTTTTTTTTTTATGTTGGTTGGAAGGATATGGCTACATGCAGCTCATTTACATCAATTCCATGGTGGTGTAAGTTGAGCCCTTTTTTTACCTTCAGCATCACTCAGTCAAGGTGAATACAGTATTCTTTCTAACAAAGATATCTACATATATTTCAGGATGTTGTGTGTCCCTGTAAATAATCAGAATTCATGTGAACATTACAGTTTTGAAAATATAGCTTGTCCCAAAAAGTGGTCTCTTGGTACGTAGAGCCGGCGGGACAGGGTAAATTAAGCCGCCTACGATTTTTTTTCTGTACTGAATTAAATATTACCACTGCCTTTTTAAAAACCATGTCTATCTTTACTTCCCAAACACAGTTCAAAACAGTCACAATCACTTATTTGGAAATCACTGTGGTGAATTATTGATTCATAACGATATTGATTTTGCTAGCTTATTCAGAGTACGAAACAAAATATCCCTAGATCGAGGACCTAGGTTACTACAAAACTCCACTTTGATAATTCTGTATAGCGTAGCCCTTGATCAGGGTTAGACGCGGCCTGACATTGTTAGTCGATGGTAGTCACCCTTGGTTACCCTTCAAGTATTCTTTGTCATTCATTTGCATGCTCGTTTCAGAAAGGACGGGCTGGATTATTTTGAAGAGAGGAGTTGTGAAAAGCCCAGCATATTCATGTCGTCTCATAATGTGTCAGACACTTTGACCATGAATTATCATATTACCCTGCACTGCTCCAAGGGGTTGTCATGGCCACTGTGTGTCTATCATTGTGTCAGTGGTCCTCACTGGCTGTAGCCATGGTAACAATGTCTGTAACGGTGGTTCAATACAAATAAAGCACTTGAGATGTGAAATATGTGAGATTAGCCCAAGAGAAGAGGACAAAGAGAAAACGCACACATACACACAGAGCGACAAACGGACAGACAGACAGACAGACAGAGGGAGAAAGAGAGAGCGTATAAATTATTCTCTTCCCTTCATTTCCAAATAAATATGTTTCTATAGCAACCATTTTACCAGGGGCTGTAATGATAGAGGGAGTGAGAAATAAAGAGCGGGAACAAGGAAAATACATAAGAGAGGAGAGGTGGAGAGGTAGAGACGGAACATGTAAAGAGATAGAGGTAGAGCAATGGGAGGGAGGGCGTGATTATTTCTGAGTATGTGCCACTTGACAGACAAAGGAAAGAAAGGAATGGAACCGGGGGTACATGGTGACAAAGGGACAGGGAAAGGGGGGGGAGCACGTGAGGGTACATGGTGACAAAGGGACAGGGAAAGGGGGGGAGCACGCGAGGGTACATGGTGACAAAGGGACAGGGAAAGGGGGGGGAGCACGCGAGGGTACATGGTGACAAAGGGACAGGGAAAGGGGGGGAGCACGCGAGGGTACATGGTGACAAAGGGACAGGGAAAGGGGGGGGAGCACGCGAGGGTACATGGTGACAAAGGGACAGGGAAAGGGGGGGAAGCACGCGAGGGTACATGGTGACAAAGGGACAGGGCAAGGGGGAGAGCACGCGAGGGTACATGGTGACAAAGGGACAGGGAAAGGGGGGGGGGGGGGGCACGCAAGGGTACATGGTGACAAAGGGACAGGGGAAGGGGCACGCGAGGGTACATGGTGACAAAGGGAAAGGGGGGGGAGCACGCGAGGGTACATGGTGACAAAGGGACAGGGAAAGGGGGGGGGGGGGCCCGCGAGGGTACATGGTGACAAAGAGACAGGGAAAGGGGGGGGGGAGCACGCAAGGGTACATGGTGACAAAGGGACAGGGAAAGGGGGGGGGAGCACGCGAGGGTACATGGTGACAAAGGGACAGGGAAAGGGGGGGGAGCACGTGAGGGTACATGGTGACAAAGGGGCAGGGAAAGGGGGGGAGCACGCGAGGGTACATGGTGACAAAGGGACAGGGAAAGGGGGGGAAGCACGCGAGGGTACATGGTGACAAAGGGGGGAAAGGAACTAAGGGTACATGGTGACAAAGAGACAGGGAAAGAGAGGGAAGGAACCGAGGGTACATGGTGACAAAGAGACAGAGAAAAGGGGGGAAGCACGCGAGGGTACATGGTGACAAAGGGACAGGGAAAGGGGGGGGAGCACGCGAGGGTACATGGTGACAAAGGGACAGGGAAAGAGAGGGAAGGAACAGAGGGTACATGGGGACAAAGGGACAGGGAAAGAGAGGAAAGGAACAGAGGGTACATGGGGACAAAGGGACAGGGAAAGAGAGGAAAGGAACAAAGGGTACATGGGGACAAAGGGACAGGGAAAGAGAGGAAAGGAACAGAGGGTACATGGGGACAAAGGGACAGGGAAAGAGAGGAAAGGAACAGAGGGTACATGGGGACAAAGGGACAGGGAAAGAGAGGAAAGGAACAGAGGGTACATGGGGACAAAGGGACAGGGAAAGAGAGGAAAGGAACAGAGGGTACATGGGGACAAAGGGACAGGGAAAGAGAGGGGTCTAGGAGTATTGCCAAGGGGAGGATTGAGAGGGAAGATGACAGAGGAGGGGAAAAATGGGCACAATGCATCAGACAAAGAAAGGAGTTTCCCCTCTTTCTCTTTCTCCTTTTCTTCCCCCTGTTCCTTCTCCACCTCTAGCCAGTCACCTTCATTTGTTGAAGGGCAACATGGTCCCTTTTTCTCTCCCTCTATCTTTATGCCATATAACAGTATTGCCAAGGTGATACTCTGTAGGTTATACCCAGTCTAGTCTACCATACTGCCATGCGGTTATTGGCAGTTAGACTCAGGTGGTGTCGGGCAGCAACAGTGGCACTCCTGACTTTGTCATTGTGCCCTTACCCGTAAACCGATCCTCATCATCATCCTCATCTTCATCGCAGTTTTGTCATCCATCCATCTCCTTGTTTTGCCATTTCGGTATTTCAGATATTTAAGTATCACCAACCGCTGTCCACACATAGGAAACAGAGACAAATACCACATTGAATAGATAAGATAGTAAAAGTGAATATGGATAATATGGTCTGAAAGGGAATAGAGAGAGCGAGAAAGAGACAGTGAGATGGACAATTAATTGGATAGGTGGAGGGAGGATGAGGTCATGATTAACGTTTTGCAGAAAATGGTTGTATCAGAAACAAGGGAGGGTTTCGACAGACACACACACACACCCTCATGCATGCACACACACATACACAAAAACACATTTTTTGGGCAGTTACTTTAGACGTCAGCTGTTGCTATGGTGACGCAAGTCTGTGATCCAACGACAGAGCAGGATTGGCTAAACTGGAGAGAGGAAGAGAGGGGGAGAGAGGGAGAGAGGGACTGAGGGAGAGTGGGACAGAGGGAGAGAGGGAGAGAGAGGGACTGAGAGGCAGAGGGACTGAGAGGGAGAGCGGGACTGAGAGGGAGAGCGGGACTGAGAGGGAGAGCGGGACAGAGGGAAAGAGGGATGAATACAGGGATAGATAGGCAGATAGAGATCATTAGATTGATTGACAGATCCATACAAATGTGATTTTATCAAATGTTATTGCTTGAACAGGATTAATAGCATGCACTCAATTCATTCAGGCACATCAGACAAAGCCCTGACGTCATGGCATCATGTTGTAGCCTTTTGTTTGCTTGGGAGACAGGACAACTTTGAATTCCCCCAAAATGATTTTTAGGTTGATCGCGTACGTGTGGTGAGATAGGTAGGGGCGGAACATCCTATCTAGGAATTAAAGGCGCATGTATTCTGTCTCGATGGTGTTCTTATTAGCACGGGGGCTGGGATTAGGCCTACTGTGATAGAAGACAAAGCACCACATTTCACACAGAGCGAAGGCAAATCTGTAACATGTTATGTTGTTGTTAAGATTATGGGATTGTGAGGCACAAGAGGTGTTAATTGTAGGTCTCCGTGCTATTTGGCTGTGTGGTCAGGCTTTGGTGTGTCAAGTGTGGCTATGTTGACAGCAGGGCTTGGTTTATCTTAGTGTCTGTGTGGATAGAGTTTGGTGACCATGATGTCTCTATCCGGCCACATCATCACCAGCCAATGTGGTCAATGTTTTGTTTGACCGTGTGTGTCCTATTTCTATGTGGTCACCGGTCAGGGTTTGACTGTGTGTGTGTGTGTGTGAAGACATGGTATAGGATGTTGTCATATGTCTGTGTGGCAAAGGTTTGGCCATATATGTATTTGCGCGTGTGTGCGATTGTGCGCGTGTGTGTGCGATTGTGCGCGTGTGTGTTCATGCGTGCGTCTTTGTTTCATTAGGGCTCTGTGTGTGTGTGTGTGTGTGTGTGTGTGTGTGTGTGTGTGTGTGTGTGTGTGCGTGCGCGCACTTGGTCAGGGTACTTTGTGACCATGTCTTTGTGCGGTCAGGGTACTCGGAGTCTCTCGATGGCATCTGGGGATCACTGACTCAAGGAAATCAGGACACTCTAAATTTGTCACTGCAGCATAACCCACATAATAAAAGAATACATGAGCTTCCTCTCTCTCTCTCTCTCTCTCTCTCTCTCTCTCTCTCTCTCTCTCTCTCTCTCTCTCTCGCTCTCGCTCTCGCTCTCGCTCTCGCTCTCGCTCTCGCTCTCGCTCTCTCTCTACTCTCTACTCTCTTTGTCTAGCTTTTTCACGTGTTCTCTCCTGCTCAGACACTCACATATTGAAGAATGATATGAGCAAGTAGTATGGAAATACACAGAGAAGAGGCCTACAAAAAGACCATACAGATTTGGGCGAGGATCTGTATTTTTTTTGTTGTACCACTAATGTAAGCATTATCTGGGAAGCTGCTCTGTGCTCTCCTTGTCAAGCTATTGAAATAGCCTGACATCCCTGTTGTCCCAGTGTGTAGTCTGCATTCCCACTGTGGATCTTGTTTGTGGTTTTAAATGACCGTGAAGGGAATGCCTTGTCCAGTGGTGTTTTTGGTAGCGAGAGTGATGCCTTGCCTGCTCTGGGGCTGTTTGGTCCTTAGTTGTTGTTGGAACATAGCATTACGGCCTCATCTCAGTGGTCAGAGGAGGTTAACAGTAGAGGTCGGCCAATTATGATTTTTCATCGCCGATACCGATTATTGGAGGACCAAAAAAAGCCGATACCGATTAAATCGGCCGATTTTTATTTATTTATTTGTAATAATAACAATTACAACAATACTGAATGAACACTTATTTTAACTTAATATAATACATCAATAAAATCAATTTAGCCTCAAATAAATAATGAAACGGTTTCAATTTGGTTTAAATAATGCAAAAACAAAGTGTTGGAGAAGAAAGTAAAATTGCAATATGTGCCATGTAAAAAAGCTAACGTTTAAGTTCCTTGCTCAGAACATGAGAACATATGAAAGCTGGTGGTTCCTTTTAACATGAGTCTTCAATATTCCCAGGTAAGAAGTTTTAGGTTGTAGTTATTATAGGAATTATAGGACTATTTCTCTCTATACGATTTGTATTTCATATACCTTTGACTATTGGATGTTCTTATAGGCACTTTAGTATTGCCAGCGTAACAGTATAGCTTCCATCCCTCTCCTCGCCTCTACCTGGGCTCGAACCAGGAACACATCGACAACAGCCACCCTCGAAGCAGCGTTACCCATGCAGAGCAAGGGGAACAACTACTCCAAGTCTCAGAGCGAGTGACGTTTGAAACGCTATTAGCGCGCACCCTGCTAACTAGCTAGCCATTTCACATCGGTTACACCAGCCTAATCTCGGGAGTTGATAGGCTTGAAGTCATAAACAGCGCAATGCTTGAAGCATTGCGAAGAGCTGCTGGCAAAACGCACGAAAGTGCTGTTTGAATGAATGATTACGAGCCTGCTGGTGCCTACCATCGCTCAGTCAGACTGCTCTATCAAATCATAGACTTAATTATAACATAATAACACTCAGAAATACGAGCCTTAGGTCATTAATATGGTCGAATCCGGAAACTATCATCTCAAAAACAAAACGTTTATTCTTTCGGTGAAATACGGAACCGTTCTGTATTTTATCTAACGGGTGGCATCCATAAGTCTAAATATTCCTGTTACATTGCACAGGCGGCCCAAACTGTTGCATATACCCTGACTCTGCGTGCAATGAACGCAAGAGAAGTAACACAATTTCACCTGGTTAATATTGCCTGCTAACCTGGATTTCTTTTAGCTCAATATGCAGGTTTAAAAATATATACTTATGTGTATTGATTTTAAGAAAGGCATTGATGTTTATGGTTAGGTACACGTTGGAGCAACGACAGTCCTTTTTCGCGAATGCGCACTGCATCGATTATATGCAACGCAGGACACGCTAGATAAACTAGTAATATAATCAACCATGTGTAGTTATAATTAGTGATTAGGATTGATTGATTGTTTTTTATAAGATAAGTTCAATGCTAGCTAGCAACTTACCTTGGCTTCTTACTGCATTCGCGTAACAGGCGGGCTCCTCGTGAGGCAGGTGGTTAGAGCGTTGGACTAGTTAACCATAAGGTTGCAAGATTGAATCCCTGAGCTGACAAGGTAAAAATCTGTCGTTCTGCCCCTGAATAAGGCAGTTAACCCACCGTTCCTAGGCCGTCATTGAAAATAAGAATGTGTTCTTAACTGACTTGCCTAGTTAAATAAAGGTGTAATAAAAAATAAAAAAATAAAAATAAAATCGGCGTCCAAAATTACCGAAATCCGATTGTTATGAAAACTTGAAATCGGCCCTAATTAATCGGCCATTCCGATTAATCGGTCGACCTCTAGTTAACAGATTAGATAGCGTATCTAGTGAGCTACGTTGATTTTATCTGACTGGGTAGGAGCCCTAATTTAGAAGTTTTCGTGGTCATCGCACAGCTTATATTTGGACTAATGGTGGATCACATTGATATTGTCACTTTGGGAGCGGTATTTTCTTTAACGTGGTGTGCCACAGGGCTCAATTCTAGGACCACTGATCTTTTCTATTTTCTGTGATTGACTTGTAGTAGGCCTATGCTAGATATACAAATGCAGATAGTATCTATCTACATTATGTTTTATGTTCTCTTTGGAAAAATGTACGTTCTGTTTCTGTCTGAAGGCTTTTCTATTATTGACCGGGACATTATTTATACATGGCTGTGTTTTTCATGATATCAGGCATATTGTAGGCTACCTCCTTAAATCACACAAATTCAATCAGGTTGGGTGGGTTAGAGTATGTCCACACGTGAGAAAGAGAAAGATAGGGAGGGAGTTAGAGAGAGAGACTTGGGGTCGTGGGGGGGGGGGTTGAGCAGGCATATGCCAGTTGTTAAGAAAGTGAGAGAGATGGGGACCTACAGAGGAAAGCTGGAGGGTTCAGAGAGAGAGAGGGAGGAGAAGTAAGAGAGAGAGGGAACGGGGGAGAGAGAGAGAGAGAAATAGCCAAGCTAGAGGGCTGATATTTAATATGATAAATGGGTTGTGACAGTGTGGCTCTAAACCCCCTCCAACCACTAGAGAAGGAGGACGACCACGGAAATAGACAACAGTATGGCTGGGCCTACCGAGTGGCGCAGCATCTAAAGCACTGCATCGCAGTGCCTGAGGTGCCACTACAGACCCGGGTTCGATCCCAGGCTGTGTCACAACCGGCCATTACCGCGAGTCCCATAGGGCGGCGCACGATTGGCCCAGCGTTAGGTGAGGGTTTGGCCGGGAGGGGCTTTACTTGGCTCATCGCGACTCCTTGTGGGGGGCCGGACACCTTCAGGCTGACTTCGGTCGTCAGTTGAACAGTGTTTCCTCCGACACATTGGTGCAGCTGGCTTCCGGGTTAAGTGGGCAGGTGTTAAGGAGCGCGGTTTGGCGGGTCATGTTTCAGATGACGCATGACTCGACCTTCGCCTCTCCCGAGCCCGTTGGGGAGTTGGAGCGATGAGACAAGATCGTAATTGGATTGCATTTGGATATCACAAAATTGGGGAGAAAAAGGGGGTAAAATACAAAAAAAAAAATTAAATTGAAAGCAGTACGGGAAAAGGACATATACAACATGATGTGTGTATACAGTACATTCAGAGAGAGCGAGAGTGAGAGGGTGAGAAGGGAAGAGAGAGAAACAGCACCAAAAAGTGAGACATAAGTGCGACCTTGATTGTCATTATTACATTTTTTAAGAAGAAAGCGGTATGAAAACATTTCATATACAACATATGTATACATTTATAACAGCTATCCACGTTCAGAGAGCGAGAGAGAGAGAAACAACACAAATAAATGGGAGAAATGCGACTTTGATTGCCATTCTTTCATTGTTTACTAGGACACGTAGCAACAACATTATAGTGTAGACAAGAGAAAGAAAACAAATCCAACTTGAATTCCCTCATCGTTTAATGGCCTTCGTCTTGATGAGCTGCTTATTTACTGTGTGTTGTGTACTGTGGAACAAAACCTTTTTCATATTGGACAAGCAGTCACAACACTTCGTCAGATGAATACGGCACAGTTTTATACTGCAGAAAGAACTGTGGTGGCTCTCAACTGAGAGCTGGAACAGCCCTGTAGAGTAGAGACAATGACATGTACTGTAGTTAGACGCGAGATAGAGAGAGAGATGGAAGAGAAGACAAAGATAGAAAGAGAGGTTTAAGAAAAGTGAAGCCATGAGGGACTGGGAGACGGGGGTAAGACCCAGTGGGTTATATCCTAAGGGTGTAATCTCCCTCTCCTCTCCTCTCCTCTCCTCTCCTCTCCTCTCCTCTCCTCTCCTCTCCTCTCCTCTCCTCTCCTCTCCTCTCCTCTCCTCTCCTCTCTTTCCCCTCTCTTTTCCTCCTGACTCAGCTCAAGTCTCACAACCTCTCTCTCTCCCTCCATTGTTCAATTATTTTTCTCACTTTTCCCTCAATCCCTTTCCATCTTTCTTTATCTTAATGCACTCCCTCTACATCTCCAACGTGTTATCTTCGTCTTCTGTTGAAGGAGAAAGAGATACGATATCAAACACACCATCTGAAATTGTAGATCATTGTAGATTAAGAAGAATTTAGCTTGTAGGCTGTCTCATCTTACCACAAAAACTCCAATGAGTGAAATGCTCCTCTTTGGCTTCTACAGTTTATGTATTAATTCTCAGTTTGTGTATAATGACGCTGTATGTATGTACTGTAGCAACAACACAGCTGTGTATGTAACATTAACACATGATGTTTGTAACCATGTTTATGCACTCTTCTCTCTCTCTCTCCATCTCTCTCCCCCTCCCTCCTTCTCTTACCCCAGTGTGGACAGCGCGTTTCTCCCAGGAGCCAGCGGACCAGTCGGTTGTGCGGGGCCAGAGGGTGATTCTGTCCTGTGTTGTGTTTAACTACTCAGGCATTGTGCAGTGGACCAAGGATGGACTGGCCCTGGGCATCGGAGAGGACCTCAGGGGTGAGACTAGTACAACTCTAACACCGCCCAAGTCAAAACAAACCCAAAGCCCAACACATGAAACCCAGTCTAGTTGCCTTCCTGAAAAAGCCTCTATGTCTGTCTTTCTGTGTCTGTCTCTCTGTTTGTCTATCTGTGTTTGTCTCTCTGTGTCTGTTTCTCTGTGTCTGTTTCTCTGTGTCTGTTTCTCTGTGTCTGTCTCTCTGTGTCTGTCTCTCTGTGTCTGTCTCTCTGTGTCTGTCTCTCTGTGTCTGTCTCTCTGTGTTTGTCTCTCTGTGTCTGTTTCTCTGTGTCTGTTTCTCTGTGTCGGTCTCTCTGTGTCGGTCTCTCTGTGTCGGTTTCACTGTGTCTGTCTCTGTGTATGTCTCTCTGTGTTTGTCTCTCTGTGTTTGTCTCTGTGTCTGTCTCTCTGTGTCTGTCTCTCTGTGTTTGTCTCTCTGTGTCTGTCTCTTTCGTTCTCTCTCTCTATGTCTTTCAATCTCAGGCTCTCAATTCAATTCAAAGGGCTTTATTGGCATCGGAAACATATGTTCACTTTGCCAAAGCAGGTGAAATAGATAATAAAATAAACAATCAGAAATGAACAGTAAACATTACCCAAAAGTTTCAAATGAATAGAGACATTTCAAATGTCATATTATGGCTATGTACAGTGTTGTAACGATGTGCAAATAGTTAAAGTACAAAAGGGGAAATAAATGAGTATAAATATGGGTTGTATTTACAATGGTGTTTGTTCTTCACTGGTTGCCCTTTTCTTGTGGAGACATGTCACACATCTTGCTGCTGTGATGGCACACTGTGGTATTTCACCCAATAGATATGGGAGTTTATCAAAATTGGATTTGTTTTCAAATTCTTTGTGGGTCTGTGTAATCTGAGGGAAATATGTGTCTCTAATATGGTCATACATTTGGCAGGAGGTTAGGAAGTGCAGCTCAGTTTCCACCTCATTTTGTGGGCAGTGTGCACATAGCCTGTCTTCTCTTGAGAGCCAGGTCTGCCTACGGTGGCCTTTCTCAATAGCAAGGCTATGCTCACTGAGTCTGTACATAGTCTAAGCTTTCCTTAATTTTGGGACAGTCACGGTGGTCAGGTATTCTGCCACTGTGTACTCTCTGTTTATGGCCAAATAGCATTCCAGTTTGCTCAGTTTTTTGGTTAATTCTTTTCGATGTGTCAAGTAATTATCTTTTTGTTTTCTGGTGATTTGGTTGGGTCTAATCGTGTTGCTGTTCTGGGGCTCTGTGTGGTCTGTTTGTGTTTGTGAACAGAGCCCCAGGACCAGCTTGCCTAGGGTTCATCTCTTAGGTTTATCTCTATGTACAGTAGGTGACGACTTTGTTATGGAAGGTTTTGGAATCTCTTCCTTTTAGGTGGTTGTAGAATTGAATGGCTCTTTTCTGGATTTGGATAATTAGCGGGTGTCGACCTAATTCTGCTCTGCATGCATTCTTTGATGTGCACAGAGGATGTTTTTGCAGAACTCTGCATGCTGATTTAAAATGTTGTGTTTGTCCCATTTTGTGGATTCTTGGTTGGTGAGCGGACCCCAGACCTCACAACCATAAAGGGCAACGGGTTCTATAACTGATTCAAGTATTTTTTTGCCAGATCCTAATTGGGATGTCGAATTTTATGTTCCTTTTGATGGCAAAGAAGGCCCTTCTTGCCTTGTCTCTCAGATCGTTCACAGCTTTGTGGAAGTTACCTGTGGTGCTGATGTTTAGGCCGAGGTATGTATCGTTTTTTGTGTGCTCTAGGGCAACAGTGTCTAGATGGTATTTGTATTTGTGGTCCTGGCGCTCTCTCTCTCTCTATCGATCCATCTCTCTATACCTATACCTCTGTATTATACACATGAACTACTCATGGTGTGATTTTGGTAACGTACAAGAACTCAAGTCCTTTTGTTCACATATAACTACCTCACAATCAAATGTCGACCCCATTACCTCCCTAGAGAACTTTCTTTGGTTAGCGTCACAGCTGTGTATATTCCACCTCAAGACGATACCCCGATGGCTCTCAGGGAACTACACTGGACCTTGTGCAAATTGGAAATTGCCTATCCTGATGCTGTATTTATTATAGCTTGGGACTAAAGCAAATCTAAGGGAAACGCTACCGAAGTTCTATCAACACATCGCCTGCAGTACTCACACTTCAAAAACTCTCGACCATTGTTACTCTCCCTCCCGGGATAGCTACAAGGCCCTCTCCCGCCCTTCCTTCGGCAAATCAGAGCACGACTCCATTTTTGCTTATAAGCAGAAACTCAAACAGGAAGTATCCAGGCTAAGGTCTATTCAGCGCTGGTCTGACCAATCGGAATCCATGCTTCAAGACTGTTTTGATCACGCGGACTAGGATATGTTTCGGGTTGCCTCTGAGAATAACATTGACGTATGCACAGTGACTGAGTTCATCAGGAAGTGTATAGGGGATGTTGTTCCCACTGTGACGATTAAAACCTATCCAAACCCCAAAATGTGGATAGATGGCAGCATTCGTTCAAAACTGAAAGCGCAAACCACCACATTTAACCACGGCAAGGTGACTGGGAATGTGATCGAATACAAACAGTCTAGTTATGCCCTCTGTAAGGCAATCAAACAGGCAAAACATCAGTACAGAGACAAAGTGGAGTCGCAATTCAAAGGCTCAGTCAAGAGACGTACAGTATGTGGCAGGGACTCCAGACCAATTACGGATTATATAGGGAAAACCAGCCACATAGCGGACACAGAGTCTTGCTTCCGGACAAGCTTAACATCTTCTTCGCCCGCTTTGAGGATATTACAGTGCTGCCAACAAGGGCCTCTCCCAAGGACTGTGAGCTCTTGTTCTCCGACGTGAGTAAGACATTTAAGCGTGTTAACCCTCTCAATGCTGCCGGCCAGGACTGCATCCCTAGCCGCGTACTCAGAGCATGCGCAGACCAGCTGGCTGGAGTGTTTACGGACATATTCAATCTCTCCCTATCCCAGTCTGCTGTCCCCACTTGCTTCAAGATGTCCACCATTGTCCCTGTACCCAAGAAAGCAAAGGTAACTGAATGAAATTACTAGCACTCACTTCTGTCATGAAGAACTTTGAGAGACTAGTTAAGGATCATATCACCTCCACCTTACTCGACATTCTAGACCCACTTCAATATGCATACCGCCCCAATAGATCCACGGATGATGCAATCGCCATTACACTGCACACTGCCCTATCCCATCTGTGCAAGAGGAATACCTATGTAAGAATGCTGTTCATTGACTACAGCTCAGCCTTTAACACCATAATACCCTCCAAGCTCATCATTAAGCTCGGGGCTCTGGATCTGAACCCCGCCCTGTGCAACTGAGTCCTGGACTTCCTGTTGGGCCGCCTTCATGTGGTGAAATTAGGCAACAACACCTCCACTACGCTGATCCTGAACACAGGGGCCCCACAAGGGTATGTGCTCAGCCCACTCCTGTACTCCCTGTTTACCTATGACTGTGTGGCCACGCACACCTCCAACTCAATCATCAAGTTTGCAGACGACACAAAAGTGGTAGGCCTGATTACCAACAACGATGAGACAGCCTACAGGGAGGAGGTGAGGGCCCTGGCAGAGTGGTGCCAGAAAAATAACCTCCCCCTCAACGTCAACAAAACGAAGGAGCTGATCGTGGACTTCAGGAAACAGCAGATGAAGCACCCCCCTATCCACATCAACAGGGCCGCAGTGGAGAAGGTGAAAAGCTTCAAGTTCCTCGGCGTACACATCACTGACAATCTGAAATGGTCCACCCACACAGACAGACAGTGTGGTGAAGAAGGCGGAACAGCGCCTCTTCAACCTCCAGAGGTTGCACCATTGAGAGCATCTTGTCGGGCTGTATCACCACCTGATATGGCAACTGCACCACCCGCAAACGCAGGGCTCTTCAGAGGGTGGTGAGGTCAGTCAAAGGTCACTCTAAAATGTGCAGTTTTGTCACACAACACAATGCCACAGATGTCTCAAGTTTTGAGGGAGCGTGGAATTGGAATGCTGACTGCAGGAATGAGCATTTGCCAGATAATGTCATGTTCATTTCTCTCCAACGTAATTTTAGAGAATTCGGCAGTACATCCAACCGGCCTCACAACTGCAGACCATGTGTACCACGCCAGCCCAGGACCTCTACATCCGGCTTCTTCACCTCCTGGATTGTCTGAGACCAGCCACCCGGACAGCTGATGAAACAGGATAATTTCTGTATTAATGCCCTTTTGTGGCTGTGCCTGGCTCCCCAGTGAGTGGACCTGGCTCCCAAGCGGGTGGGCCTATGCCCTCCCAGGCCCACCCACGGCTGCGCCCCTGCCCAGTCATGTGAAATCGAATGAATTTATTTTAATTGACTGATTTTCTTAAATGAACTGTAACTCAGTAAAATTGTTGAAATTGTTGCATGTTGCATTTATATTTATATATATACTGTATATTTATAATCCGGACCCTGACATTGCTTGCCTTAATATTTCTATATTTCTTAATTCCATTTAGATTTTACTTTTAGATTCGTGTGCATTGTTGTGAATGTTAGATACTACTGCACTGTTGGAGCTAGGAACACAAGTATTTCACAAGCACATCTGCTAAATATGTGTATGCGACCAATAACATGTTATGTTATGATTTAATATTCTCTCTCTCCTACTTGTACAATAAAGGCTTGTTATTCTATCTTTCCTGCCACACTTCTGCCCTCTTTCCTCTCTCTCTTTCTTTGCAGCCTTCTCTCCCTGCTTCATTGCCTGTTCCTCCCTCTCTCTCCCTCTCTCCTCTGTTCATGCTCAACCCCTCTATCATTCTTCATTCTCCCTCCCCCCCCCCTCTCTGCCGCTCTCTTCCTCTCCTTCACACTCTCCTTCTCTTTCTTTGCCTCTGCTCTCTCTCAAACCCTCTCTCATTCTTTCTCTCCCTCCCTCCCTTCCTCTGCTGCTTTCTCCCCTCGTCCCGTTTGTCTGTCCCCTCACCATTCCTCTCTCGCTCTCTCTCTCTCTCCGTCTCTTTTAATCACATTGTTACTGTAATGGTTCAGTGCTTCAAGCCAAAGCTTTTAAATAGAAACATGTGAATGAACACTGGTTCCCTTATACACACGCTCCCTCTCCCTGCCTCTCTCCCTCGCTCTCTCGCCCTCACCCTGCCTCTCCCTCGCTCTCTCCCTCTCCCTGCTTCGCTCCCTCGCTCCTTCTCCATTTTAGTCATTTAGCAGACCCTTGCTCTCTCTCCCTCTCCCTTTATCTCTCCCTCGCTCCCTTTCGCTCATTTGACATTTCACATGCTAATACACGCATAGACAACACACAGACACACATGCAATGCCACGTACAAGGACACACAAGGTTAGGGAGGGCAAGCTAATTTGAAGCATACAGTACATGCTACAGTGACAGACAGATTCAGATGGAATTTATGTATAGGACAGTGGACATGAAATCTGCACCAGCATTTCTGTCCGTTTGGAGTCCTCTAAAACGTCGTTGTCATAAATGCATGCATTTCTTCCCTGGCTGGAGAAAGAGAGCATGGCTGCCACCTACTGGGGAGAATGTATGGCACCACTGGAACTGTGAAAGACAGCGAGAGAGAGCGAGTGAGAAAGAGAGAGAGATGTGAATATGTGCATGGTTGTGTGCATTTGCATAAGGGATTACGCACAGGTGTTTTTGGCTTGCTAGCATTACATTCAATACATTCCAAACGAGCCTTTCCCTCCCATTTATCATTCAACCAGCCTCCACTGGTTGTCCCTACATGTCTGACTCTCTCTCCCTTCCCCTCCAGCCTGGCCGAGGTACCGTGTGATGCGGGTGCAGGAGCTGGGCCAGTATAACCTGGAGATCATCTCAGCTGAGCTGTCTGATGACTCCCTGTACGAGTGTCAGGCCCCAGACGCTGCGTTACGTTCTAGAAGAGCCAAACTCACTGTCCTCAGTAAGATACAGCAAGTGTGTGTGTGTGTGTACATGTATGCGTGTGTGTGTGTGCGTAACCCCCCTGTCCTGTGTCCAGTCCCTCCAGATGACCCAGTGATCGACGGGGCCCCTGAGGTGCTGTTGAATGCAGGCGACCACTATAACCTGAGTTGTGTGGCCCGTGGGGCCAAGCCCCCTGCCATGATAGAGTGGCAAAAAGACGGGCTCCCCGTAGACGGAGCAGTCAGCACCACCGTGAGTCAATTAAAAATGCATCTACACATACATGCACCTAGTATTACAACACAAACACAGACACACACTCAATCATGTTTTACCTATACTCTTTCTCATCCTTCTATTGGCTGTCTTGTCTTCCTTCTTCTTCTCTCTTCTCTCTCCATCAGGAGGTGCTCCCAGACAGGAAGAGGGTGACGACCCACAGCTTCCTGCCCATCCACCCAGTGGACACAGACACAGGGAGGAACTACAGCTGTGTGGCCAGCAACCTGGCTATCCCCACTGGGAAACACACCACCGTCACCCTCAACGTACACCGTAAGTCACCCTCAACGTACACCGCAGCGACTTGTTCATAACCATCCCTTTAGCTTGACATATATTCACTATTTACTGTACGACTGAATATCTGAGCTTATTTAAGGACAACAGTGTCTAGTGACAACCAGGAAGTACACTTAGATCACTGCCCAGGAACCTTGAGGGGGTTCTCTATTTTTCCGTCGGCTCTCTCTGCTCCCCACCACTCCCTCCTTCTCTTTATAATTTGCTTATTCGCTGATGTATCGGAGTGACTTAGAGATTCCCTGCCCTCTCCCCCAGACCCCCCCATGGTGACCCTGTCCATCGAGCCTCGCTCCGTCTTAGAGGGGGACAGAGTCACCTTCACCTGCGCCGCCTCCGCCAACCCTCCTATCATGGGATACATGTATGTACTGTGTACCTCTGTCGACCTCTATAGATCTGTTAATCCTTCTGTCTATCTATATGTCCACCTGTCTCTCTAGCCGTGCATTAGCCTAGCTGGGTAGTTGTATTTATCTGGGTTTCATGTGTTTTTCGTTGTGAGCAAGGGTTTGGCCAATGCGGGAATCAAACCCACAACTCTGGCAGTACATGTTTATTCATACATTCGTATGTGTTCTTTCTCAGGTGGGCTAAGGGTGGAGTGATCCTGCAGGGGGCCAGAGAGAGTGTGTTCACCACCAAGGCGGACCACTCCTTCTTCACAGAGCCTGTGTCCTGCTCAGTGTTCAACGCTGTGGGTAAAACCAACGTCAGCATCCTGGTCGATGTACACTGTGAGTCTCTGAACCTCCATGGCTGGCAAATACTCTGTCAGGGGTGAAAGTAATGTGGTACGGTCGGGTACGGCGTCCCGGTAAAATAAATAGTGGGGGTACGCCGTATCGGTAAAACATGAGCCTATTACTAATTAAAACAAAATTTTAAGGAAACTGTAGGTTATTACACCATGATTTATCATTAGGCCACCGCATGTCAGAGGCATTAAAAATGAGCGAATGGACTTGAAAGTGGTTGGTATAGCCTTCGCTCCAAAATGCAATGTGGTTCGACGAGAACACTGACGTTTTGCCAAGGCAGAGATGAATGGCCGACACCGAGACGTGGGCGGACAGCAGTGGATGCATAAATTCTGGATGAATGACAATTGCCAAAATGTCATTACTCTTTGTGCTGTTTAACGTAAAAGATGTCTCACCATTCACCACTGTTTGAAGACTGAAATTATGTTGCGAGTGGATGAACGTGCGCGGGTCGCCTACTAAAGGAGCCCTTTGAAGTGATCGTTTGAAAATCAGATGAAAACATCATGACTGGTTGTGTTTATGCCACAACAAAAGGTAATACATTTTGAAAGTTACATGACAAACCTTTACGACTAGGCACACAGAGATCCTATTGAATTAATAGGGATTCTATATGTAATTCCATGATTAAGCGCGTGCACACACAGGTTGTCTTTACCGTTAAGAAATGAAATCTACTTTCACCCCTGACTCGATCTCAATCTCCCCTCATACTGTACCCCTATCTCCTAAACCTAATCATCTATACCCTCTCTCTCTTGATCTCTCGCTTTTTCTCTGTAGCAAGTCGGTTTTGTATTGTATTTGAATTTGTTATCTTAGTTGGTTAAGTAAAGGCGAATGTTCTCTCTCTCTTTCCAGTTGGTCCTATCCTGGTAGTGGAGCCTAGGCCAGTGACCGTGGACATAGACTCTGATGTCACTCTGAACTGCAAATGGGCTGGCAATCCTCCTCTCACCCTCACCTGGACCAAGAAGGGCTCCAACATGGTGAGAACCAGCTCGCTCTCTAACTCCTCCACTCTCCTCCTTTTTCTCCCCAATTTTGTGATCTTAAATTGCGATCTTGTCTCATCGCTGCAACTCCCCAACGGGCTTGGGAGAGGCAAAGGACAAGTAATGCGTCCTCCGAAACATGACCTGCCAAACCGTGCTCCTAACACCTGCCCGCTTAACCCAGAAGCCAGACGTACCAATGTGTCGGAGAAAACACTGTTCAACTGCTGATCGAGGTCAGCCTGCAGGTGCCCAGCCTCCCACAAGGAGTCGCTAGAGCGCGATGAGCCAAGTAAAGCCCCCCTGCCACACTATGGGACTCTCTGTCATGGCCGGTTGTGACACAGCCTGGGATCGAACACGGGTCTGTAGGGTCTGGCTTAGGCCGCTGCGCCACTCGGGAGGCCCCACTTTCCACCTTTCTTTTGCTGTATCTGTATCTTCTTTTGCTGTCTGTATCTTTATAGTCTCCCTCTCTCTTCTATCCCTTTGTCTCTCTATTATTTATGCTCCCGTGCTCTGTTCATCTCTCTCTTTCTCTTGGCTTTTTCCTGATTCCCACCGCTTCTCTCCTCCATCTGTCTCTCTCACTTCTTCACTTTTCTGTCTCTATATTATTCTAATTTCAATTCCTTCAGTGTCCATTTCTCTCTCCCATCCTAATCCCTTTCTATCTTTTTATAGTCCCCCTCTCTATTTTATCCCGTCCTTCTTCACCTCTGCCTGTTTTTTGCGCAGGTTGACGTTTATTGTCATGAATCTTGTCTTGGAGGCAGAACTGAGGGATTTCCGCAAGTTGGGCCAGCTGCAAAGTAAAACAATTCTATATTGTAAAATTCATAGCGGGAAAATGCGCTTTTTGGTTTTGCTTTAAAGTTAAGGTTAGGCTAGCCTCGTCCCGAAACAGGCTTCCCGTAAACGGGGAGACTGGGGAAGTTCCATGGAGGAAATCAGCTAAAGCGGTGTCGAAAACCCGGTGTAAATCAGTGAAGCCGCGCAACACGCCATACCAATCCAATGCCTTGTTTGGGCAGAGCTCCAAAGGTGCTCCCCAGATTAGCGCCGTAGGGGCGACAGCGCGTGACGACAAAACATTTAAACAAACAAACACAACATTTTAGAATGTTTGTAGAACTCTGGTTTTCACAGCATTTCAATGTTATATTGAGATGAGCTAAAGCTGCAGCAAAAGGGGAGAAATTGTCTACAATACTGACCATATCAATATTTTTTATTTTGACGTTTCTGAAGTGATATTTGTCTGTAAAGGCTAGCATAAGGGACAAGACGTAGCTAGCCACAATGAGGTTCGTTTTTTGGAAAAGTCAGCTAACCTTGTAAGCTACCTAGATATAACTAACTTCTCTGACGATTATAAAGCCAACAAAATGTTCATAAAAACAACATATTATTGACCTAAAAGGTTAGCCCAGTCGCTAATTTATGCAGGGTCAGTGATACATTTATTTATTTTTATTTTATTTAACCTTTATTTAACCAGGTAGGCAAATTGAGAACACGTTCTCATTTACAATTGCGACCTGGCCAAGATAAAGCAAAGCAGTTCGACACATACAACAACACATAGTTACACATGGAGTATAACAACATATAGTCAATAATACAGTGAAAAAAAATAAAAAAAATAAGTCTATATACAATGTGAGCAAGTGAGGTGAGATAAGGGAGGTGAAGGCAAACAAATATATGTATAAATAAATAAAAATATAAAAGGCCATGGAGGCGAAGTGAGTACAACACAGCACGTAAAATAAAAACTAAAAAAACAATGGAATGGTTGGTTTGCGGTGGAAGAAAGTGCAAAGTAGAGACAGAAATAAAGGGGTGCAAAGGAGCAAAATAAATTAATAAATAAATACAGTAGGTAAAGAGGTAGTTGTTTGGGCTAAATTGTAGATAGGTTATATACAGGTGCAGTAATCTATGAGCTGCTCTGACAGCTGGTGCTTAAAGCTAGTGAGGGAGATAGGTGTTTCCAGTTTCAGAGATTTTTGTAGTTCGTTCCAGTCATTGGCAGCAGAGAACTGGAAGGAGAGGCGTCCAAAGGAAGAATTGGTTTTGGGGGTGACTAGAGAGATATACCTGCTGGAGCGCGTGCTACAGGTAGGTGCTGCTATGGTGACCAGCGAGCTGAGATAAGGGGGGACTTTACCTAGCAGGGTCTTGTAGATGACCTGGAACCAGTGGGTTTGGCGACGAGTATGAAGCGAGGGCCAGCCAACGAGAGTGTACAGGTCGCAGTGGTGGGTAGTATATGGGGCTTTGGTGACAAAACGGATGGCACTGTGATAGACTGCATCCAATTTATTGAGTAGGGTTTTGGAGGCTATTTTGTAAATGACATCACCGAAGTCGAGGATTGGTAGGATGGTCAGTTTTACAAGGGTATGTTTGGCAGCATGAGTAAAGGATGCTTTGTTGCGGAATAGGAAGCCAATTCTAGATTTGACTTTGGATTGGAGATGTTTGATGTGAGTCTGGAAGGAGATACATAGAGCAACCATGTACCGTCTATCTATGGCGAAAACTGCAATCAATTTGCAAGCAACATTGCTAAAATGAAAGAAATAAAATGCCATCATACTGTAGGTCTATGGCTGCACTGGCGATGCCTGCCATGTGATAAGCTGCCAAATGGATTCACATAGCTGATATACCGAGAGATAGACAATCAAATAAAACAGATTGGAGCTCTTTCAACTAGACAAAAAGGAAATGTTCATTTGAGTAGGCAACACAGAAACAGAGACACATTAGAGACAGAACCCCTCTGTATTGCAGGATTTTGATAATATGATTAACCTTTGATTGCAGTGGGCTAAATCAGGGTCACACAGCGTGATTCTTGGTAGTCTTAAACAAATCTACGTTGAAACAAAAGTATACACCTCACACACATGGCTATGGGCTTTTAAAAAAGGAGACACCTGTATCATGTCAGATATAGAGTTGAAATCTATTACATTTTGAGTTTGCATCCCAATATTCCACTTGATATACTGTACATCACAGAAGACTGAAATATAACAAAACTGATTTCCGTTTTTTAAAGACTTTTATTTCATTTGATTAATTGTGAAATTATTACAAATATTAATATCATTCCACCCATGATGACAAAGAGGGCACTTTTGTTAATTGACTGCAGGAAAGGGCAACTTAACATTGACACTAGTTAATTTAGAAAATGTTGTTTAACAATTAAAACAAGTTTAAACACTTCACTTCAAAGAATCAACACTTCAACATGTACAAATAAGATAACTCATATGTAAAGATTAGGCATCTTAGTCTAAACAACAATAGATAATTGAGTAGTAACAAGTATTTTATAATTACTAAAGCATGATTTCAGGTGAACACAAAAACACCATTCCACCTATAGATACCTTGCTCCACTGATCCTTGATCTACTGGGTGAGCAGACTTCTATTCCAGCCCAGAATCAGGTGGGTTATTGCTGGGCTGTAACAGAACCCTGCTCACCCAGCAGACCTCCAGCAGGGTTGGCCTGCTCCAATTGTAATAGGTTTATACATTGTGTGTGATGTTTAACTGTATTTTTGAATACAACATTTTCCAACATAGGTAGGCCTACACATACAGTGCCTTTGGAAAGTATTCAGACTTTGACTTTTTCCACATGTTGTTACATTACAGCCTTATTGTAAAATATATATTTTTTTTTACTCAGGAATCTACACACAATACCTCATAATGACAAAGCGAAAACAGGTTTTTAGAAATTTTTGCAAATGTATAAAAAATTCATGAACAGAAATAGCTTATTTACATAATTATTCAGACCCTTTGCTGTGAGATTGAAATTGAACTCAGGTGCATCCTGTTTCCATTGATCATCCTTGAGATGTTTGAACAACTTGATTGGAGTCCACCTGTGGTAAATTCAATTGATTGGACATGATTTGGAAAGGCACACACCCATCTATATAATGCCCCACAGTTGACAGTGCACGTCAGAGCAAAGACCAAGCCATGAGGTCGAAGGAATTGTCCGTAGAGCTCCGAGACAGGATTGTGTCGAGTCACAGATCTGAGAAAGGGTACCAAAAAATGTCTACGGCATTGAAGGTCCCCAAGAACACAGTGGCCTCCATCATTCTTCAATGGAAGAAGTTTGAAACCACCAAGACTATTCCTAGAGCTGGCCGCACAGCCAAACATGAATCAATGGTCAATCTGACACAGCTCTAGAGTTCCTCTGTGGAGATGGGAGAACCTTCCAGAAGGACAACCATCTCTGCAGCACTCCACCAATCAGGCCTTTATGGTAGAGTGGCCAGATAGAAGCCACTCCTTAGTAAAATGCACATGACAGCCTGCTTGGAGTTTGCCAAAAGGCACCTGAAGGACACCAGACCATGAGAAACAAGATTCTCTGGTGTGATGAAACCTAGGTTGAACTCTTTGGCCTGAATGCCAAGCGTCACGTCTGGAGGAAACCTGGCACCATCCCTACGGTGAAGCATGGTGGTGGCAGCATCATGCTGTGGGGATGTTTTTCAGCAGCAAGGACTGGGAGACTAGTCAGGATCGATGGCAAAGATGAATGGAGCAAAGTACAAAGAGATCCTTGATGAAAACCTGCTCCAGAGTGCTCAGGACCTCAGACTGGGGTGAAGGTTCACCTTCCAACAGGACAACGACCCTAAGCACACAGCCAAGATATCGCAGGAGTGGCTTCGGGACAAGTCTCTGAATGTCCTTGAGTGGCCCAGTCAAAGCCCTAACTTGAATCCGATCGAACATCTCTGGAGATCTGCAGAGAAGAATAGAAGAAACTCTCCAAAATACAGGTGTGCCAAGCTTGTAGTATCATACCCAAGATGACTCGATGCTGTAATCGCTGCCAAAGGTGCTTCAACAAAGTGCTGAGTTAAGGGTCTGAATACTTATGTAAATGTGATATTTCATTTTGTTTAAAAATATATATATATATATATTAGCAAAAATCCCAACCTGTTTTTCCTTTGTCATTACAGGGTAGATTGATGAGGTAAAAAAACAAACAATTTCATCAATTTTACAATAAGGCTGTAACAAAATGTTGAACAAGTCAAGGGGTCTGAATACTATCCGAAGGCACTGTATAATCCACGGCATGTAGGATATACCCTTAGTCTCTTAGGAGTTTCATTGGGATCTTTCTCTTCATCTACAAACAGGCTTTCAAAGCTTCACGAGGATAGAAAACATCACAAAGAAACAGGATTCATGATACTCAAATTTGACAGCACTAAATATTATGTTGCTATTATCTCCCTGTCCTCAAAGTTTAACCCTCTGGGGACTGGAACCGGGGAGAATCTTTTCACAATGTCCTCTCATAAAGTTACCTGCACTATCCAGTAGTCTACACTCTCCCTTTAATGACAGCTGGTGCTGCAATTTCACCCTCTTCCGTGGCTGTTATCTACAAATGCATTTGGATTTTTAATTTAGAATAATTACATCAAGATTGCTAATTATAGGAAGTTAGCTAGCTGATGACATTGCATTCACTAAACCTAACAGTGTGTAACGTAAGCTAGCAAGCAGCTCAGTTGAGTTGGCCTAGTGTAGCTAGCTAGCTAATATTATGTTGTTTTTCTTTTACATTTACATTTTTTTATTTGCATACTTGAATAGGTCCTGGCACTGCCTCCGTTTCTGGGGGTCCTTACAAAAACAAAATAATTATATTTTCAGTGGTAGTAAAGCGCAGCCAGCAGCCATGTGGATGAATGGAAACAACGAAAAATCTGTCACCAGAGCGGTTTAGAACGTGCTGTGAGTGACGTTTAACTTTACCAGCATAGTCCAATTTCAATAAATATAATTCACACACTGTCAGCCGCACTTGATAACTTGAAAACTAGCACTTAAAGCTAGCATGGGCAACAACAACCACTACACGGACGGAACACAGTGACGCACATAACACACAGCACCCCTTCTATGGGCGTGTGGGGGGGAAGATTCTTGAAAAGTAACATCCAATCAAAAAGTGTTTGCAATACAAAATTCAGACCTCCAAGGGGGGTGTGACAACAATGTGATTTTGTAGGTATGGCAACACAAGATTAGGGTTCGGTATTAAGGTTAGCAGTGTAGTTAAGGTTAGGGTTAGGTTTGACTTTGTGGCTGTGCCAGCTAGTAACCACTCTGCAGAGCTGCCTCCAGTACGTGAGTCATCCCAATAAATGCCAACCTGCGTTTTTATCTCTCATTTCTTCTTTCTCAAGTCTTCCTCTTTTATTATATTTTGCCCCTGAAGGAAAGTAGAATGATGTCAGGCCACATCATCGCACTCCCCTTTTCTTTTGTTAATCTCTTTCTCTCTGCTTGTCCCTGATTCCCTCTCTCTCTCCATCCCTTACAGGTTCTTAGTAATAACAACCAGCTGTTCCTGAAGTCAGTGAGCCAGGCGGACGCTGGGCAGTACGTGTGTAAGGCCATCGTCCCCAGGATCGGAGTGGGAGAGACAGAGGTCACTCTCACTGTCAACGGTACGTAACACCAAAGGTCACACACAACAGAACCCTTTCAGAAAAAAGGGTTCCACATGGAACCCAAAAGGTTTCGTCAAAGGGTTCAAAGAACCCTTTTAGGTTCTAGATATAAACTTTTTTTCTAAGAGTCTAGATAATAAGTACTATTAAGCAATAAGGCCAGAGAGGGGTGTGGTATATGGCCAATATACCACGGCTAAGGGCTGTTCTTATGCACAACGCAACACGGAGCGCCTGGACACAGCCCTTAGCCGTGGTATATTTGGCCATATACCACAAACCCCCGAGGTGCCTTTTTGCCATTATTAACTGGTTACCAATGTAATTAGACCAGTAAAAATAAGTGTTTTGTCATACCTGTGGTCTGATATACCACAGCTGACAACCAATCAGCATTCAGGGGCTCGAACCACCCAGTTTATAATATGGAATATCCACTTCCTCACACTTTCTCTCTCTTTCTTTCTCTCTCTTTCTATCCAGGTCCCCCCATCATCTCCAGTGAGCCTGTTCAGTATGCAGTGAGGGGGGAGAGAGGAGAGGTCAAGTGCTACATCGCCAGCACACCTCCACCGGACAAGATTGTAAGTGGACAGTGGATACTGTACAAACTCTACTGCAAGCTTCTACATGACCACATTACCACCTATACATTATCGTCATCATGAGACTGACATAGTCAACACTCTAGCAGCTTTTATGTCTTGTGACGGCCATCAAAATCTTTCAGAATTGTCCTGAGATCCACCATGTAAACAAACCCAATGTTTCTAGTTGGGGACACTTCTATCGCCTTCACTCCACTTGTGAAGACACAGACAGTGACAGTGTCTGTGTCTGAAATGGTACCCTAGTCCCTACATAGTGTACCATATGGGCCCTGGTCAAAAGTAGTGCACTGTATAGGGAATAGGATGCCATTTTGGATGCAGTCAGTGTGTAGTTGGTCTCGTCCTCCTCTCCTTTCTAAACCTTGTGAGTTTAATTCTCTCTGACGCACCGGGGTGCGTTTCTAATGCAGGGACAGAAAAATAGTTATAAAATATGAAGGACAGGAACGGCAGGAACAGTTGTCCCTGCAAATTCCTCTGCCAGAGTTTCTCGTTTTTCAGAATGAATGGTAGATTACGGGAACATGTGGCCTTATGCAATTTCAAATAGTCGCTCATACTTCAGTGGGAATAATAGCTTTTAGTGGCTTGGAAGTTGAGGAAGTGTGTAGGATTCTTACCAACTCTAAAACCACTACATGTAACTCTAAAGTCCAGGAATAGAGCGATATAGCTGCTTGGAACAGTTGCTGCTGGTAGTGTGTGAATCTCATAATGTGGGCGTTGTAAGTGTGTGTGAATGTTTTGGAATGTATGTGCTTGTTTGTTTACTTTAGTGTGTGTGTGTGTCTTTGTGTATACTGTACAAATGTGTACACAGTGGCATAACTTGCCATCGTTTTGTTTAATAATACATAATATCTCTGTTATCTTGCCTTCTTCTTCTTTGACTTGAGGTCCTCATCCGATGTGCGCTATTTAGAGGCTGTGACCATCTCTGTTTGTGACTAACGGGGCGGATTCTTTTTTCTTCCTCTGAATTTTGCTCTAGCTTTTGAACTGTTAGGTCTATAAGCTATTATGACCCCATTCCTGAAAGCTTAGACTCGTTCTGTTTCCCTGTACGACACTCACAAGCTGCGCAGGCCATGTTAGAAGGGACTGTGACAAAACCTCAATTGAAAACAATGCATGTGTTTTTTCTACACACAATTTATTACTTGAGGAACTTTCCAATATCTTTCTGATCCATTTCACTCACTTTGTGATGCCAATTAAAATTGTTACACCTTTCCCATGTTTAAGTAATTTGACATATTTTCTTATTAGCTTCATGAACATGGAAACTTGATTGCAGTTTGTATCTGTGCAAGATTGGTTAAAAAGGCCATACAATAACTAAATGTATTGGTATTTTCCCGAAGACAATGTCAGATATAGATATTGGCCCAGAATTGCCACATCAGTGCAACCTTAACTAACTAAAACCAGATATAAAGTATGTAGAAATTATAATGGACCTATGGCCTATATTTATTTAAAAAACTGCCCTTTTTTCTGGCCTGCTAATTGCTTTTGATGAACAAATCGTTCGGGGAAAAAATCTGTACGGATCTCCGTTTAATTCTGAAAACCCGATGTGGCCCTCAAGACAAAATTATTGCCCACCCCTGTTCTACATGGTGATGCAAAGACCTTTACTATTGAAGGGTATTTCAAGTCTTTCAGTTCACCTAAAAGAGCCGGCTCCGAACAGCTCTTCGTTCAGTAGCCATGATTTTGTTTAATAGACTCGGGGGGGCCTCTATCTGGGGCCTCCAAATCACTAAGTCCACCCCTGTGTGTATATTCCTCCATATGTGCATATGCACATCTATGCTTATATGTGTTTGTACATAATGCATGTGTGTGTCAGAGCACATGCAGTATAGTATATATGTGTGTGTGTTAATGTGCGCCTGCTTGCCTGCCTGTGTTTCAGGTGTGGGCATGGAAGGAGAACGTATGGGAGAAGGAGAAGGGGACTCTGTTGGAGAGGTACACGGTGGAGCAGAGTAAGCCTCTGTCTGAGGGAGGGGCTGTCCTCTCCACCCTCACCATCAACAACGTCATGGAGGCTGACTTCTTGTCCACCTACAACTGTACCGCCTGGAACTCCTTCGGACCCGGGACCATGATCATCACCCTGGAAGAGACCGGTATGCCCAGAGACGAACAACAACAACACCGTTATATTCGGCAGCATTATATTCATACTCGTAACTTGATGCGACCAGACATCCCTCCTCAAAAACAACAACAATAACCAGCATATATTCATGCCTGCTCTATTATAATGTTTTAGCTGAATCGACATATTGTATAAACAGCTAACTGAACCCTATTGCATTGACCTCTCTCCCTCTATCCTTCTTCTCTCTCTCTCTATTTCTCTCTCTCTCTATTTCTCTATTTCTCTCTCTGTTTCTCTCTGTCTCTCTCCCTCTATCTCTCTCCTCCCTCTCAATCTCCCTCTCTCTGTCTCTTTTCCCTCTCTCTCTCTCTCTCTCGCGGTCTCTCTCCTCCTCTATCTCTCTTCCCTCTCTCTCTCTCTGTTCCCCCTCTCAGAGGAGGTACCAGTGGGTATAATAGCAGGAGGGACTGTTGGCTGCACCATCCTGCTATTCCTGTGTTTACTAGTCCTGGTGCTCATCTTCTACCGACAGCGCAAAGGCAGTAAGTGATAACTTCATCTAGGAAATATCAAACGTATACACCTGTAAAATACAGTAGCAATCACATACATCTGTAAAATACAGTAGAAAGCACATACAACACCTGTAAAATACAGTAGCAAACACATACAACACCTGTAAAATACAGTAGCAAACACATACAACACCTGTAAAATACAGTAGCAAACACATACAACACCTGTAAAATACAGTAGCAAACACATACAACACCTGTAAAATACAGTAGCAAACACATACAACACCTGTAAAATACAGTAGCAAACACATACAACACCTGTAAAATACAGTAGCAAACACATACAACACCTGTAAAATACAGTAGCAAACACATACAACACCTGTAAAATACAGTAGCAAACACATACAACACCTGTAAAATACAGTAGCAAACACATACAACACCTGTAAAATACAGTAGCAAACACATACAACACCTGTAAAATACAGTAGCAAACACATACAACACCTGTAAAATACAGTAGCAAACACAAACATCTGTAAAATACAGTAGCAAAAGCATACACCTGTAAAATACAGTAGCAAACACATACAACACCTGTAAAATACAGTAGCAAACACATACAACACCTGTAAAATACAGTAGCAAACACATACAACACCTGTAAAATACAGTAGCAAACACATACAACACCTGTAAAATACAGTAGCAAACACATACAACACCTGTAAAATACAGTAGCAAACACATACAACACCTGTAAAATACAGTAGCAAACACATACAACACCTGTAAAATACAGTAGCAAACACATACACCTGTAAAATACAGTAGCAAACACATACAACACCTGTAAAATACAGTAGCAAACACATACAACACCTGTAAAATACAGTAGCAAACACATACAACATCTGTAAAATACAGTAGAAAGCACATACAACACCTGTAAAATACAGTAGCAAACACATACAACACCTGTAAAATACAGTAGCAAACACAAACATCTGTAAAAATACAGTAGCAAAAGCATACACCTGTAAAATACAGTAGCAAACATACAAAACCTGTAAAATACAGTAGCAAACACATATTTCAGATACCAATGCATTGAAAACATCATACAGTATACACCTGAACTTCCTCAGAATGCAATATATTATTCACATGTTTACACTTGCATACATATACTTAAACATATAAAGTACATAAACATACACATACTGTATCTAAATCAATATACCCTGACATATATCCAGCAGTATTCAACTGTGTGCTGTGCTGTTTTGCATTTATGGATACATTAAAATGCACATATACATACTCATTTATACACATACTGTACATACATCTCTATACCCTGACATACGTATATCCAGCAGTATTCAACTGTGTGCTGTGCTGTCGTGTTGTGCTTCCAGGTCGTCGTGGGGTCACGCTGGGTAAGCCAGACATCAAGGTAGAGACAATAAACAAGGAGACCCACAGTCTGGAGGAGGACTCCGGCAGCGTTTCCACGGCATCACGCATGGTCAAGGCCATGTACTCGGTGAGTCGCCATCACAACGCTACAGCAGGTTGCCTTGAACTTTGCTTCCTTTGGTTTATGTTACCCAAGTTTCCCATCAGGCGATCACTAAAGTTTTTTTCAATAATTCCAACGACGCCTAAACTCTGAAGCTATTACCTTACAACTAACCACTTAACAGAAATGCAACAAAAAAACATTTCTGTCATAACAACTTTTGCTGTTCTATCTTTTCAATCACAATATTCAGAATTTTTAACACTTAAAGATGACCCTTTTCAACTTAAAATACGATCTGTCACTTTCTCTTCCTTCCCTCTTCTTTTTTTTTTATTATTCGGTCCCCCACTTATGTTGGATTCCTCCCCTCCTTTGTTGTTTTTTCATTGTTTGATGGTTTAGATTCTGCCCTCTTCTGTGTCCTTTTCTCCCTCCTCTCAGCCCTTTAAAGACGATATAGAACTCAAGCAGGACCTGCGTAGCGATACGCTAGACACTCGCCAGGAGTACGACCTGAAGGTGAGATTATTTTACACACAGTGCCTTCAGAAAGTATTCATACACCTTGACGTAATCCACATTTTGTTGTGTTACAGCCTGAATTCAAAATGGATTCAATAAAAAAAAGTTCGTTTTTTAAAAACATTTTTGAAAGTTTCTTGAAAATGAAATACAACATCCCTGAGTGAGTACTTTGTAGAAACACATTTGGCGGCGATTACAGCTTTGAGTCATCTTGGGTAGGTCTGTATCAGCTTTGCACATCTGGATTTGGGGATATCTCCCATTCTTCTGTGCAGATTTTTATCAAGCTCTGTTAAGTTAGATGGGGAGCAGCAGTGAACAGCAATCTTCAAGTTTTCCCACAGATTTTCAATAGGATTGAAGTCTGGGCTTAGGCTGGGCCACTCAATGACTTTTAAATTCTTGTTCTGAAGCCATTCAAGCGTTGCTTTGGCTATATGCTTGGGGTTATTGTTGGAACATAAATCTTCATCCCAGTCTAAGGTCGTTTGCACTCTGAAGCAGGTTCTCATTAAGGATTTGCCAGTATTTGGCTTCATTGTTCCCTCTATCCTTACCAGTCTCTCAGTCCCTGCTGCTGAAAAGCCTCCCCATAGCATGATGCTGCCACCACCATGCTTCACAGTAGGGATGGTGTAAGAAGGGTGATGAGCTGTTTTCTCCAGACATAGCGCTTTGCATTCAGGTCAAAGAGTTACATTTTTGTCTCATCAGACCACAGAATCTCATGCCTTATGCTCTCAAGAGTCTCACGTGCCTTTTTTGCTCCAAGCGTGCTGTCATGTGCTTTTTTTTCAGGAGTGGCTTCCGTCTGGCCACTCTCCCATAAAGCCCAGATTGGTGAAATGCTGTAGAGACTGTTGTCCTTCTGGCAGGTTCTCCCATTTCATCCAAGGAACTCTGTAGTTCTGTCAGAGTGGTCATTGGATTCTTGGTCACCTCCATACTTCTATATGTTTTCAATTTTTCCTAATGATGGAGATGACATGCTCTTGGAAACTTTAAACACTCTAGAAATTGTTTTATAGGGCCTCCTGAGTGGCGCAGAGGTCTAAGGCACTTCATCGCAGTTGCTAGCTGTACCACTAGAGATCCTGGTTCGACTCCAGGCTCTGTCGCAGCCGGCCGTGACCGGGAGACCCATGGGGCAGCGCACAATTGGCCCAGCGTCGTCCGAGTTAGGGAACGGTTTGGCCGGCAGGGATGTCCTTGTCCAATCCCGCTCTAGCGACTCCTGTGGCGGGCCGGGCGCATGCACGCTGACAAGGTCGACAGGTGTACGGTCTTTCCTCCGACACATTGATGTGGTTGGCTTCCAGGTTAAGTGGGCATTGTGTCAAGAAGCAGTGCGGCTTGGTTTGGTCGTGTCTCGGAGGACGCATGGCTCTCGACCTTCTTCTCTCACGAGTCCTTGTGGGAGTTGCAGCTAAGACGCAAGACTGTTAATGTCAATTGGATACCACGAAATTGGGGAGAAAAAGGGGTTCAAAAAAAGTTACAAAAATTACAAATAAATGAAATTGTTTTATACCCTTCCCCAGATATATGCCTCATCATAGTTCTATTGCGAAGATTTACAGACAGTATAGTTTCTGCTCTGACATGCAACTGTGGTATCTTATATAGGCAGGTGTGTTTCTTTAAAAATCAGATCCAAACAATTGAATTGGCAACAGGTGGACTCCATTCAAGTTGTAGTGACATCTCAATGATGATCAAAGGAAATTGGATGCACCTAAGCTCAATTTGGAGTATCCTAGCAAAGGGGTGTGAATAATTATGTAAATTAGATATTTCTGTATTTAGTTTTCAATAAATTTGCAAACATTTCTAAAAACATGTTTTCACTTTGTCATTATGGGGTATTGTGTGTAGATGGGTGACAAAAACTATATTTAATCCATTTTGAATTCAGACTGTAACACAACAAAATGTGGAATAAGTTAAGGGATAGGAATACTATCTGAAGGCACTGTACATACACACACACACATGTACACACACAAACACACACACACACACCTTAGTGACAATATGTTTTCTAATCTTGCTCTCTCCAGGACCCCACCAACGGCTACTACAACGTGCGAGCCTCCACCCTTGATGAGGGTCGCCCCGCCTCCCGCTCCATGCACTACTCTGACTACCGGCCCTCCAACACCCCAGGGGGAGCTGCCTCTGTCAGCAGCAGTGCTGGAGGATCAGGGGCCACGGCCAGCGGAGGAGGCCCTCCAGGCCCAGGGCCCCTCTCCACCCCCGGTCGCCCCAGTTGCTACGACCCCCGGCCCCCTTCCAGACTCTCCCACAACAGCTACGCCCAGTTCAACACCTTCACCCGGGCTGGGCAGAGCCAGCAGCCCCCTCCCAACCCCCCGCCGCAGACCAGCGACTTCACTGGGGACTGCAGCCTGTTGGACTCCCCTCAGCTGGCCTACGACAACTACGGCTATCCCTCTCACCCCTATACCCCCTACCGCATGGGCTTTGCCCCGCCCAGTCTGGCTCCATTGGAAACCGGGCCTTCCTATGAGATGTACGGGGTGGGGTCGGGGGTGGGGCCTGTGCCAGGGGTGGGGCCTGGTGTGGGGGTGGGGCCGGGGGCGACTCCATCAGGGTCAGAGACTGGACTGGGGAAGTATGGAAGCTCCACCCGCTTCTCCTATACCTCGCAGCACTCTGACTACGGCCACAGAGGACACACACAGAGGATGCAGACACATGTGTGAGATGGATAGCTGACATGGTCACATAGACGGTGAGGGTGCATTCTCATACACACTGTCACTCAGACGCACACAGAGGCCGCACACACACGCATTCACATTCTCAAACATACGCACATATACTGTACACATGTGAGCATACACACGCAGATATACACACACACACACAGACACACACACAGAGGAGTTAGAATTTCCCCACGAGACAGGGAGGGTGTGAGAGAGAGTCCAGATCAGTGGATAACGAGTGAATTCCTGGTAATCTATAGAATTCCCACACTCCCAGTGTTCAAATCTTCGCTCTGAAAGAGCAGAAAGCGAAAGTCCAATCAAGACCAGAGAAGACGGGACTAGAGAGAACAAAAGATCTTTAGATGTTAATTATCGAAATAAATAGCATATGTGCTATGAATTTAGATTGTAATGAATGACGAGAGTGAGCGTTACAGGCAATTTATTCCATATTCGATTGCCAAATATTACAGTAAGGCATATCATGGAGAAATTGACCGTCAAATATGGTACTCGTTCGTTGGGCGGGAGAAACCTCAACCAGTGGAGGGTCATGACTGGCCGCCATTTTGTTTTAGCTGGTTGTTGTTTTATACAGTGATTTTAGAGCACATATATCCCACATTGCTCCACTTCATTGGCGCCATTGGTGCTGGTTAGTGGGGTCATCGTACGTTTTGCACTGCATTACAAACAGTATTCATTGCTTAGAAATCCATCATCTACATATATCTGTATTATATGAGTCTGTTTTTATTTGCACACCAACAAACTAGAGCTTTCTATTCTATTTTTTAACATTTTACAGAATTATTTTGGTCATATTTCTGTGAAGGAAGTGTCTGTGGACCAAGATGTTCAAACTTGAGAGTGTTTAGTCTTTGTTTGGGTGATATTCACCTCAACAAAGAGAAACATGAAGAAGTATTTGAGTACCTGTTTTTGTCAGCCATGATGACTGGCAAGATTCAGGAAGGGGAGGGTATACAAGAACCTTTTTACCAAGTGTCCATGTTTGCTCTTTATTTGATGTAAATCTGGGGTTACAAGCATTTAAATGCAGTAGATACCACGGAGGAAGTCCTTCTATGGGAAGGTGTTGTGTTCAGGCCTTGAGGCAGTCCGGGCATATGGAACTACACTATAAGCCTGCTAGCCTGGCATTCAAACAGAATTTTTTACGTTTCACCATTTATATGAACTACATATTTTATATGGTGAAACATAGCGGATTCAGCTTGGATCCAGGCTATAAACCTTAGCTTGGTGCCCCCTGCTGAAATAGAGAGAGGTGACGTGGTAGCCTGATCGCAGATCTGGTTGTGCTGTCTTGCCCACTCCTACGGTCATTGTCACGCTTGCGAACAAACAGCACCTGGGACCAGGCTAGTGAGATGGTGTGTATAAGAGTGGCCTTAGGGAACATGCGGTAATGCTTTCATCATTCATTCCTCCTCACACACAATCAGCCATGAGGGCCAGAGGAGAATGTGTATGGAGAGGTTCAATGAAGGTTTGTCTACAGTATTGATATAAGGATAGCGGAGTGTGAATGTTTGTGCGTGAAAGAGAGAGTGTGTGTATGCACATCTATTTGTACAGTGTTTGTATAGATGTGTGAATGGCTGTGTGTGTGTGTGTATGTATGTAATGCATATACATACAGTACTCTACCTGCGTGTGAACGTGACTATTGTATGCATGTCAGTGTGTACAGTATGTGTGTGTGCATGTCTGTATGTGTTCATGTGTGCGAGTGTGTTTCAGTAATATGTCCATATCATTTCTCTTCACGATCCTGTTCCAATACTTTTATACCTCTGGTAGGACTGTATCCTGTATTATTGTGTCTTTGAATTTAGAAATACAATGTTTATCTTATTGTACTGTTCTACGTAGCAGGAAAAAAAAACTGTTCAAAAGATGTACAACAGAAAGTGATCAAATTTTCATTTTTTAATTTCATTATCTTCAATATTTTTTAAAAATGGTATGTAATTATTTTTCCACAGTATAACAGAAATAAAAAGCACTGTTTTTTATAAAATAAATCATGTCATGTGATGCTTTCGGGGGAATGGGATAACTACCAGTTAGGAGAATTCAGTTTATTTTGTGTTTTCCCCCACAATCTGTCATGTCTGCTCCCACTCTACCTCCCTGGCGCTCGCCAGCCTGCCAAGCATTACGCACTTCTGCCACCATCATTACGCACACCTGCTTCCCTCGTCACGCACATCAGCGATTCGTTGGACTCACCTGGACTCAATCATCTGTGTTAGTACCTCCCCTATATCTGTATATCTGTTCCCCCGCTCTGTTCCCCGCTTCAGCATTAATTGTCGTTTGTCTTTGTATTAACCAGTTCTGACGCTGTTCCCTGTCTGTGCAAAATTAAATGTTCACTCTCCGTACCTTCTTCTCTACCCCAGCGTTGATTCTTACAGAATGCGAAGCATCGGGGAGTGCTGGCTTTTCGGTTGGTGGTGACGTCGGGTCCGGGGGGGCGCCGCCGATGGAACGGGGTTGCCTCAGCTTGCTTGTCGAGCTTCTACGCCCTAGCTGGCTCAAGAGATTTCCTTGCCCCGGTTGGCTCGGCAGGTGCCCATCCCACGTCAGGCCTCAACCGGATCGTCAGGTTTTTACGCCTCAGCCGGATCATCAGGCTCCCACGTCTCAGCCGGCTCTCCAGGCTCCCACGTCCCACAGGGATCATCAGGCTTCACGCCTCACCTGAATCGTCAGGCTCCGACGCCTCAGCCGGTTTGCCAGGCTCCCACGCCTCTGCCGGTTCGTCTGGCTTGAACGCCCCAGTCAGCGGGTCCAGAGCCCGCTCTCCCTCCCTGGCGCTCGAGGGCTCCAGGTTGCCCAGCATTACGCACTTCTGCCACCGTCATTACGCACACCTGCTTCCCTCGTCACGCGCATCAGAGCTTCATTGGACTCACCTGGACTCAATCACCTGTGTTAGTACCTCCCCTATATCTGTCTGTTCCGCACTTCAGCATTAATTGTCCTTTGTCGTTGTGTTACCCGGTTCTGATGCTGTTCCTGTCCTGTTCCATGTCTGTGCAAAATTAAATGTTCACTCTCCGTACCTGCTTCTCTACTCCAGCGTCGGTTCTTACACAATCAACATATATTATTACCTACAACCCAACTTCATGTAAAATAAATAAATACATTGAAACATATTTAATTACGGCTAACGATTAAAGAGTGACTGCCCCTTAAAACCAACGAATCCCTTTGAAAACGGCATATGTGGCATCGATAGCAGTCAGAGAATACTGTTCATTGACTACAGCTCAGCGTTCAACACCATAGCGCCCACAAAGCTCATCACTAAGCTAAGGACCCTTTGACTAAACACCTCCCTCTGCAACTGGATCCTGGACTTCCTGACGGGCCGCCCCTAGGTGGTAAGGGTAGGCAACAACACATCTGCCATGCTGATCCTCAACACTGGGGCCCCTCAGGGGTGCGTGCTTAGTCCCCTCCTGTACTCCCTGTTCACCCACAACGGCGTGACCAAGCACGACTCAAACACCATCAGTAAGTTTGCTGACGACACAAGTGGTAGGCCTGATCACCAACAACGATGAGACAACCTATAGGGAGGAGGTCAGAGACCTGTCAATGTGGTGCCAGGACAACAACCTCTCCCTCAATGTGAGCAAGACAAAGGAGCTGATCGTGGACTACAGGAAAAGGAGGGCCGAACAGGCCCCCATTAACATCGACGGGGCTGTAGTGGAGAGTGGAGACTTCCAAGTACCTTGGTGTCCACATCACCAACAAACTATCATGGTCCAAGCACACCAAGATAAAGACGGCACCACAACACCTTTTCCCCCTCAGGAGACTGTAAAGATTTGGCATTGGTCCAAGATTTCTGCCATCCAGGACCTATTTACTAGGCTGTGTAAGAGGAAGGCCCAAATAATTGTCAAAGACTCCAGTCACCCAAGTCATACGCTTCGTACACACCAACAGCGTCATTGCGCAAAATAGTATGCAGCATCATCTGGATATATATGCAACAAAAGTTCTACACATTGGCTATTATTTTTAATGAGCTCTGCCCCCAAACAAGACCAAATTTTGTTGGTTCAGACTGCACCAAATCTAAACCAATCATAGATGTCTTTATTTCACAAGTTTGGACATCAAAGTAGAGCACAGTAGAGCTCAGTAGAGTACAGCACAGAACCATAGAGTAGAGTTCAGTACAGTACAGAGTTCAGTACAGCAGATACAGTAAAGTAGAGTATAGTTCTGTACAGTAGAGTATAGTTCAGTACTGAACTCTACAGGACTGTACTGTATTGTCCTGAACTCTACTCTATACTTTTCTTTACTATACTTTTCTTTACTGCACCCCCTGTACTGTGCTGTGCTGTACTGTATTGCACTGTGCTGTCCAAAATGGTGAACCCAACTGTGGTTTGTGAGTACTATGATTTCCCATTGTAGCCAATTCAATTGCAGAAATTCCGTTTCTAATTTTTGGGAAATTCCGTTACCAATTTGGTAGTTTTAGTCACTCAATAATTTAAACAACATTTATATCAGTAAAAACATTAGAACTAATTGATAGGTCTACCTTTACTTGTTACTTATGTGACATTTCTTTATCCTGCCTCCTAATTAGGGAGAAAAATTTGAAAATATCTTAAAGATACTGTATGTGGGGTTTTGGTAACGGAATTTCAAGGCACAAGGCAATGTTTCTTAAACTTACAGAAGGCAATTAGTTTTCTACAAATTAATAATTGATATGTTGGATTCATGTCTGCATCTCAACCAAAAATCGAAGTTCATGAAAAGGACTAAATCAAATCAAACTTTAAATGCCCTTAAATAAAGTTTGATTTAGTCCTATTACTTAACTTAGTTTTTTGGTTGAGATGGAGACGTGAATCCTTGAATCCCTAGGGCCTAGGCCTATATGTATTGTCTAGTTTTAGTTGAATCCTGGGTTGAATTGAAACAATAGCTGTTGATGACTTTGCAAATGTTATATAAGCCTAAATAGTATCATTGATTTATATAAGATTCATAAAGTATGGTTACATTTAATTTGCTCTGTTAAACTTACTCTTTGATATGACTTCGATAGCAACAGTGAATCTATTTAATAATAATTCTCACGATAGCACATTGACAAATATGTAAGAGAAGCAGGCCTGGTTCAGTTATAACCCTGGATGGGAGACCAAAGGAAAGCTGTAGATAGATACATTCTCAACCTACTGTTTTTTTCTGATAGTGGCTATAACATTGAAGATCTGACATTGTCTCAAAGGTACAAATTCAACATATTTTATACAAGGTTAGTTAATGTACAAAATTGGTTACCATGATGACATAATCCTGTGGTTGAAATGTCACCCTCAAACCAACAGTTCACTCTCACGATTTTGCAAATCCAATGTATTTTAAAAATAGATTCCACGTCAAAATACTTTGACAAATTATGTTGAAACAATGTTGATTCAACCAGTTTTTGCCCAGTGGGAAGTACCCTTGTGACACCTCTTCCGTTGTTGCCAGAGTTACCTCGACTCCTATGAAAAGGACACTACCTGTAAACACCACCTCATAAGATTGCCTGCTGCAGTTGTTTGAGAGATGTCCAGTTTGCAGCCGAACATGCAGCTTGAGAAGACCAGCAAGGGGGCCCTCATCAGCATCATGCAGACATGCCCTCACTGTGAGCATTCATATGAATGGAACTGTCAGCCACATGTTGGAAAGTATCCGGCCAGCAACCTTAGCCTGTCAGCGGCAACAGCTTTCACAGGCTCATCAGTTGTATAAATACAGAAGGTAACCCACTTCATTACTTTGATATATTTGATAACCCAATTGTGAAAAATAATTGATGTGACCTGACATTATTTGTTGCTTATTTTCTACTTCTTAGATGCATATAATGTCCAGGGCATAACGTGTGTGTGTGTGACCGACCGACCAGTGTCTTTGATGAGGGGCCAGGAGCTGATTTACACTGCTATGCCTATCTATGGGGCTCTGGCAAAGACCTTGCCTCACCTCTTGCCTGCTCACCAACGGTCATTGATGGGGAGAACAGAATTTGATAGGTTTAGTCTGACCTGTTCAAATTTCAACATAATATCAGTTTGTGTATCAGATATCACCTATTCTAACTGCCATTGCTAATAACAGTGACTATGTGTTATGACAGCCGGCGGGGAGGGGAAGTGGTGATTGAGGGGAGATATCTGGCAGTCTGTTGGCTCCACCCCCGGCCCTTATATGGACTTCCTGCCCCAACAAGGCAAGACTGGAACTCGTTAAGCCAGGGAGGGTTTGAGGATAAAAGGGGGAAGCAGCCTGCACAGCAGGAGAGAACCAAGTGTGATATGAAGCGTGGGAGAAGAGAGCACATGAGCTGAGCGTTTATGTGTTGTGCCCTAGACAGTCGGACTAACCCCCTTGTGTACCGGATTGGCTGAGAACCAAAGTGTGAGGATTACCCCTGGGAAAAGGAACGGACAAAGAGAATGAATTGTGGACTGTGGTGATTGGTGAATTCCCCCTTCTTTCCCTGTGTACAAAAATCCCTAAAAAACTTCCCATAAGCATTCTATTTGTGCTACTAGTTAGTGCCTGTTTTGTTATTGAACTTGGTGAAGTAGAAACATGTATGGAGACAGCAGATGGAGACTACCAAGATGATGTGATGAAGTCCAGACTGACAGACAGGCTTGTTGCTGATGTCTCTGAATGGAGAGAGACCTGGCACTAGGCATTAACATTTTACTGGACACAACTTTTACTTGTATTGTCTTTTTATTATTGAATGGTATCAGACAATATGGGGAGGGAGAAGCCCTGTGTGTTTTACACCAAGATCAGGGAACTCCTATTGTATACGGGACACCACACAGGAAGGAATGACCCCTCTGACATGTTTGCCAATGTAGGTCCATTACCACCAGACAAAATGTCGATAGGCACAGTATCTGTATCGGCTGGGAACGACAGTGAAAGGAGCACATTGTTATATTAGCAGAACACTGATTCTATGGTATTATGTGAAGGGTTGTTTATTTTACATGGACCTACATTTAAAATATCTACATAAATTCAGCACTTGCATTCTCATATTACTCTGTAGGCTACTGACCTATTCATAGCTTCCTCTGGCATCTCACCATACATCTCCCTGTAGTTATTGAACTCAATCTGCAGGAGTTGTTTGTTATGATTGCCTGGGGGGAAATGGCTGAAGGCAAGGTTCTGACAGATGGGTGTGTCTTGGTGGTGGCAAGGACACACCCACATCAAACCACACCCCCAAGTCAAGGCTTTGGTCATGGCCGGCAGCAATTCTGGAGGAGCAAGCCAAATAACTATATTATATAAGTGTGAAAAAGCACTATACTATTATTGGGCAACAGTCACGTGGGTATTTCCACTACCACTGCATTTAGTATTTCTACTGTTACTATATAGGCTACTATCCCACTACTACAAAGACAATCACTACTTCTACAATACACTAGCCTACATTTAACCCTAGCAATTTTTACGTCTTCCACTACCGTAAAAATACTTTTGAACAGCAAGTCACACAATTTTTCCATATAGCACCAACTCAACTTCCATTATACTTCAGTGTGATAGGTGGCAGTACCATCATTCTGTCAACTTTGCTTCCCAAACCAAAAAATTAAACATTTTAACAGAAGAGAGTGGTCAAGGAGCAAAGTGTTGTAACTGCGGTGGAGATCATGAGGCCTTGGAATGCCTGATCAGGGTGAAAAAAATGGAGGTCACCAAAAACAGGGCAGCTCAGTCTGTCTCCTACACGGAGGCAGTCAAAATGGTATGAAAGTCTGATGGTAGTGAATACTGGTAGAATTACACTGCAACATACACCGCAGCCTGCGTATCAACAGGACCCAGAAATTCTTCAGGTGAAGAAAGTGGACTTTGTTGCTTTAATAGCATTGGTGGTAAATGGCACTGTGCACATTGAAAAAAAGTCAAGAAAGGTTGATATCATTGTTTCTGCAGTTGAACTAATTCTGGGATTAAAAGACAGCTAACATCTGAGGAGCTACATGGAGTACTTTTCCGTGTGGTCGCACCCTTTTAGGCCTCTGAACCTGAGTGGGTTTTTTAGGTTTCGAATGACTGAAGGAGCTGGAATATATATTATTTATTTATTTTACATTCTTTTGTCGTTTTTGTGGATTATTAATGTAAATGTTCTCTTCCCAGTGGAATTTACTTTTCTTTTGTGAATTTTTCACCCCCGTCCAGTTGGTGGCGATAATACACTTTTTAGCATGTAGTTCGCCCTAAACCCCAAAGAAGAAGAAATCCTTACGTCACCGGGTGCAGAGCGACTTTGACTGCCAAGATGGCGGGGACAATGTTGAGGTCGCTTAGCAAACTCGGACGTCCTTCAACAAAATTGATTATAAATAGTAGTTTGGTTAGCCCTGCTTGCACTGTCCAGCAAAACAGGTGAGATTCTCATAGTTCGTTAAGCGTAATTATAGTTTAACCGATCAATAATGTCCAAATAGGTCGTTTAGGGATCAAAAACGGTCACATAACAGCTAGCATTAGCTAGCTAACAAAATGCACTGCTCATCTACAGCAGGGGTTTGGGCTTGTCGTTCACATACCTGACACGACACACAACATCACGCTTATGTTATGTCAGAAGGAACTGTTGCATAATTGCTATAACATTAAAACAGCTGTTAGTTGGCAACCCGGCTAACGTTAGTAGCTAGGTTACTTGAATCGAATCAGGTGGATTTTGACAGCATGGCAGCACATTCGATTCATGGACAGCTTGTCATCTTGCGAAAAAACTTGTGTACAATGAGTGGAATGTTAGCACAAAATAGGTCTAGAATCCAGGCTAGCTAGCCACCTTATTGTAGTTAACTAGGCTCAATAACAACACGTTTTACATAACGTGTTATGAGTGTTTACACAACCTGATGCCATTTACTGTATTGAGGTCAACAACACCGGTTGTACACCTCTCACGCATTCATATGAATCACTTCAGGGTCAAACATAACGTGTTAGACAGTAACTTGGAACAGTTCAGCCTTACCGATCCATTTGTGCCTTGACAAGTTGCTATGGACCATTACCAACAGTTGGATAATGCTTGATATTGAGGCCTGCTTTATACACAAACATTTCATTTGGTGAATCTGTTTAATCCTACCGTTTTACTTGTGTGAAATGTGATTAGTGACCATGTCGTCAGTCTGTCTTGGCTGACCTAGAGCAGATTACTGCCCTACCCTGGACTCTAGTCTACTTATATTAGGAGTTTACTTGGCACATGTTATCAAAAAGGTCAAATAAGGGGTGCTTATGTTTGTCCTGTTTCACACATGTACAAGTGTATAACCTGTATAAGTGTGTGTGGTGTGAAATGTTTTTTTGTTTCTTGCATATCCCACTCCCCCTGAGACGTGCTCTGAGAAAGCATTAGTTTACCTCACAAAACTGTAGGTCAAACCAGTGGTTTTCAAACCTTCTCCTAGACGTTTCACAATTTTGTTGTAGTCCTGAACTAGCTCACCTGATTCAGGTAGTCCAGGGCGCTTGATGATCAGTTCAGATACATGGAAGAGCTGGGGGTCCCTGAGGAGAGGTTTGAAACCTCCTGGGTTAAACACTTGGTCAACAACATCCACACACTGCCTTAGTACCATTGATGCATCATGGTTGCTTGTTATTCTCTCTTTCCAGGCAGAAACAGTGGCAGCCAGATGTGGAGTGGACGGAGCACTATGCTGGGGCGGTGATGTACCCCAGCGCCATCACTGAGAAATGGGTCCCCCCACCATGGAATGGTACGCCCCACTGTTGTGTGCTGTCTTCATCTATAGGCCTACTAGTTATTAATGATGTGCATGAGTAATTGAGTACTCAAATTTTATTCTGTTATATTACATCATGTTTTTTTTACTATAAAATAGGAGTCTTGACTGTGATAAGGGCTCTGGAAATAAGGGTGTCTTTTCTGCAAAATTAACAAACAAGGCTATGCCATTGCACAGCCGTAGGCTTCTACAAGCAAGCGCCACATTAGTCAGCTTACTTCCTTTTTGATTGTGTTCCACGATAAAATATAACCAGTTGATTTTACAGTTTCAACAAATGTATCTTAAATGGCACTTGTTTTTTTATTGACTGAATATATGAGGCAACTTAGCAGTTAGGATGTGTTATCTGTAATGGTTATGATAAATTAGGCACTGTTTCTCACTGTTGGCATGTGGCAAAATGTTGGCAAAATGCGCAATTTTTTTCCCCACTGCCGCCCTTGTTCTAAAAATTGCTTTTTTTCATTCGGGTACTCAGTCAAAGGTCAAATCCCAAGTTGTTATTTAGGCCCAAGTCCAAAGTTGGGTATAATGATTGAAATCTGTTAGTTCCATATGTGGGAGTTACATTTTATTGCCTGCTACTCCATCGAACCTGATTGGCCACAACGTGGTTGTCAGTGGTTTCTAAACTCATTCTGTGACTTTATAACTTTATTATAGATTTAGAATCATTCCACATCATACTATGTGACTTTATCGTAGTCATTCTACATTCAACTTTATCTAAACTCGTATGCATGAATTCCGAACCAACTAGCCTGTCCAACCTCTTTCTTTTTTCTATGTTGAACCCTGGCGAAGGCCAAGAGACGAAATGCGTTGGTTTTACTTTTAACAAAAAAGTAGCTTTTCTTATCAACTTTAACTGCCAAATCTCCTCTCAATCCCTCTCTCAGATAAGGATGCTCCTATGGAGAAGGAGGTGTCTAACCTGACCATTAACTTTGGCCCCCAGCACCCCGCAGCCCATGGCGTGCTGCGTCTGGTGCTGGAGCTCAGCGGGGAGTCAGTTAAGAAGTGTGATCCCCACGTGGGCCTGCTGCACCGCGGCACAGAAAAACTCATTGAGTACAAGACCTACCTGCAGGTATGTAGCACACCTAGAGACAGTAAGGTATGTAAGAAGACAAAAATCCTGCCAGAATAGTTCAGCCGTCAGCTAGGATAGCAAATTGGCTGTAAGTTACTAGCGTAAGTGTCCTGGCTAAGATGCTTGTAATGTACAAGCTCGTGTTTAGGCTCTTCTACAACGGGCATGTTTTTGTTTGATGAAATGCATTGACCAGTCTTCCTGTGTTTTGCTATAGGCGCTGCCTTACTTTGACAGGTTGGACTACGTGTCCATGATGTGTAACGAGCAGGCCTACTCTCTGGCCGTGGAGAAGCTGCTCAACATCCAGGCCCCACCCCGCGCACAGTGGATCAGAGGTGAGACTAGGAGCTACTAGACGACCTTGCCAGAAAGGACAAACTAACCAATACCTCAAACTGATGAGCAAACCAAGTTACATGAGCTTTTTTCCCCCTGAATTGTCGGTTCAGAGATAAGGGTACAGTTTGGGTTAACAAGTGAAATTTGTGGTTAAGGTGGTGCACCTCTTTCCTCTACCAGCACAACAGTAACAAGCGTGAGAATCATAACCTTCTTAGGTCATCTGGCCCCATTTACCTCTTCATACACGGTCACTAGGGGGCAGTAGTTAGCTACATGGAGTTCAACAGTCAACATGGATATACAGTTGAAGTCGGAAGTTTACATACACTTAGGTTGGAGTCATTAAAACATCTTTTTCAGCCACTCCACAAATGTCTTGTTAACAAACTATAGTTTTGGCAAGTCGGTTAGGACATCTACTTTGTGCATGACACAAGTAATTTACAGACAGATTATTTCAGTTATAATTCACTGTATCACAATTCCAGTGGGTCAGAAGTTTACATACACTAAGTTGACTGTGCCTTTAAACAGCTTGGAAAATCCCAGAAAATGATGGCTTTGGAAGCTTCTGATAGGCTAATTGACATAATTTGAGTCAATTGGAAGTGTACCTGTGGATGTATTTCAAGGCCTACCTTCAAACTCAGTGCCTTTTTGTTTGACATCATGGGAAAATCAAAAGAAATCAGCCAAGACCTCAGAAAAAAAGAAGTTGTAGACCTCCACAAGTCTGGTTCATCCTTGGGAGCAATTTCTAAACGCCTGAAGGTACCACGTTCATCTGTACAAACAATAGTACGCAAGAATAAACACCATGGGACCACGCAGCCGTCATACCGAACAGGAAGGAGACGCGTTCTGTCTCCTAGAGATGAACGTACTTTGGTGCGAAAAGTGCTAATCAATCCAAGAACATCAGCAAAGGACCTTGTGAAGATGCTGGAGGAAACAGGTACAAAAGTATCTATATCCACAGTAAAACGAGTCCTATATTGACATAATCTGAAAGGCTGCTCAGCAAGGAAGAAGCCACTGCTCCAAAACCGCCGTAAAAAAAAGACAGACTACGGTTTGCAGCTGCACATGGGGACAAAGATCGTACTTTCTGGAGAAATGTCCTCTGGTCTGATGAAACAAAATTAGAACTGTTTGGCCATAATGACCATCATTATGGTTGGAAGAAAAAGCTGAAGGACACCATCCCAACCGTGAAGCATGGGGGTGGCAGCATCATGTTGTGGGGGTGCTTTGCTGCAGGAGGGAATGGTGCACTTCACAAAATAGATGGCACCATGAGAAGGAAAAGTATGTGGATATATTGAAGCAACATCTCAAGACATCAGTCTGGAAGTTAAAGCTTGGTCGCAAATGGGTCTTCCAAATGGACAATGACTCCAAGCATACTTCCAAAGTTGTGGCAAAATGGCTTAAGGACAACAAAGTCAAGGTATTGGAGTCGCCATCACAAAGCCCTGACCTCAATCCTATAAAAAATTTGTGGGCAGAACTGAAAAGGCGTGTGCAAGCAAGGAGGCCTACAAACCTGACTCAGTTACATCAGCTCTGTCAGGAGGAATGGGCCAAAATTCACCCAACTTATTGTGGGAAGCTTGTGGAAGGCTAACCGAAACGTTTGACCCAAGTTAAAGAATTTAAAGGCAATGCTACCAAATACTAATTGAGTATGTGAACTTCTGACCCACTGGGAATGTGATGAAAGAAATAAAAGCTGAAATTAATCATTCTCTATACTATTATTCTGACATTTCACATTCTTAAATTGAAGTGGTGATCCTAAGACAGGAAATGTTTACTATGGTTACATTTCAGGAATTGTGAAAAACTGAGTTTAAATGTATTTGGCCAAGGTGTATGTAAACTTCTGACTTCAACTGTACAGAGGGACTGGGGCCTGTTACACAATCTCCACACAGGCAGAAGATGGACAACAGTGGTGAATCAAGTAAGTATGACTTTTCAGGGTGTACTTCTGTTTTACAGTTCTTTTCGGAGAGCTGACTCGCATCCTGAACCACATCATGGCCATCACCACCCACGCCCTGGACATCGGAGCCATGACCCCCTTCTTCTGGATGTTCGAGGAGAGAGAGAAGGTGAGAATGGAAACAGAATTTAGGATCTGGGGCCGTATCAAGCATAACAGAGTAGGAGTGATGATCTAGAATCAGGCACTCTGAGATGCTTTATGAACGGGTCCTGATCTTCCTCCCTTTTGCTGGAGTACCAATTTTTGGAAGTCCTTTTTCTTATTCGTATATTAACTAATTTAATATCGCCAGGCAGGACAAAACTCCATCTGACCCAAACAGGATGGAATTTCAGGCAGTCTTTTCAAACGGCTCTTACACTAAAAGTGTATTATCATAATTTTCACAATTTCCCAGTATTATTCCAATCTGTGTGTAAAACACTGGAAAACCATGTTTTTTTGATAGCACTGGACCTTTCATGGTGTCTTGTCTCTATCCTTCTCCTAGATGTTTGAGTTCTATGAGCGTGTCTCAGGGGCCAGGATGCATGCAGCCTACGTCAGACCTGGAGGAGTACACCAGGTGAGGGCTGCCTGGGAACTAAGTCTTATGGGGTTTCTCCTGGGTGACATATCCCCTAGGTCCAGATCTAGGATCAGCATCCTCTCCCCAATCCTAACCTTCACCATTAGGGGGGGGGGGGGGATCGCAAAACTGACCCAAGATCAGCGTCTAGGGGCAACTTCACCCTACAGCTATGTATGCGATGGAATGCGATGGAATGGTCGCTATAAAGATAAGATGCTTGTGTTATTTGCTTGTCCCAGGACATGCCACTGGGACTAATGGATGATATCTACGAGTGGTGCAAGAACTTCTCCATCAGAATAGATGAGGTGGAGGAGATGTTGACCAACAACCGTATCTGGAAGAACCGCACTGTGGACATCGGGGTTGTGTCTGCAGAGGACGCACTCAACTATGGCTTCAGGTGAGACGCACTCACTCACACACTCTCTCTCAAACTGTTGAGAAGCTAATGAAAGATGTAAACAACCCCCTCTGCTTGTCTGTCAGTGGTGTGATGCTGAGGGGTTCAGGCATCAAGTGGGACCTGAGGAAGTCTCAGCCCTACGACAAGTATGACGAGGTGGAGTTTGACGTTCCCATCGGCAGCAAGGGAGACTGCTACGACAGGTGAGAAGAACGCCTACTGTCCTCTCTCTGTCTGCCTCGCTCTCTTTTACTTAATATTGCCTTTGTGTAGATGAGAGATTTTGTCTGTTTTACCTTCATATATCTTATTGATTGTTTTTGATTGAATCCTCTACATGATCTGTTTTGGCGTTGTCGGCGGCTGGTCTAGTGGTAGTGCTGCCACATTACGGACCACATGCCCCTGGAGGGCAGCGGTTAAATCCCCCGTTCTGCCACCACTCACCCCCCCCATCTACTTATCTAGCTGTATCTGTCAATACAACTTTTAAAATACCTTCACAATATACATGTTTACATCTTGTTTCCCTCCCTTCGTCCTCTCCTCTTTGGTGTTGGTCAGGTACCTGTGCAGGGTGGAGGAGATGAGGCAGAGTCTCAGGATCATGATCGAGGCCCTCAACAAGATGCCAGCGGGAGAGATCAAAGTGGACGACGCCAAGGTGGCCCCGCCCAAGAGATCTGAGATGAAGGTGAGAGAACGACTGAATATTTTTTATTTGAGATCATTGAGGACAGCGGGGTGCACGTTTTTAGCCCTAGCGCTAAACGCACCGGATTCAACTAATCAAACGGCTTGATGAGTTAATTAGTTGAATCAGGTGTATGAGTGCACCTTTTTTGGGTGCTCGGGACCAAGATGGAGAAACACAGGGCATTTAGATCATCCTCGATTTTTGTCTGCCTTACCCTGTAGTTAAACACAAGCCCTGGTTACGGTGGAGTGTTTCACATCGAGTCTATATAAGCATCAGTTGTAATGGTGGTTAATGTTCCCATGTTAGATGTCCATGGAGTCTCTGATCCATCACTTTAAGCTGTACACAGAGGGTTACCAGGTGCCCCCCGGATCCACATACACAGCTGTAGAAGCACCCAAGGTAAGCTCTCCCCTTTCTTCAGACGTGCATGGATAGAAGGGATTTGAGCCTTTCTGTTTAAAAAAAAATGGAACCTCAAATACTTTGAGGCTATTCTATATGAGCAGTTTACCGTTTGTAATGGTGAGATTCTCCTCCAACTGATCCATTTTGTAGGTCATAGGATGCCTTTAGATATAAAACAATTCCATGTCATTTATTATATTGATTTGACAGCCAGAGATATTCTGTAAATGTGCCAGATTCAGCTAGCTGGTTAATTCGAATCTGTAGTCCCTGGATATAGGTGTGTTAAAACACTGAATATAATATGCTGTAGGTGCTGCTGTTGTGTAATGTGATCTCCTCTCCTGTCTCTTCCAGCGAAAGTTTGGTGTGAATGTGTTGGGTAGGAATATTAATGTGTAATATTGTTATTTTGCAGGGAGAGTTTGGTGTGTATCTGGTATCTGACGGCTCCAGCAGGCCCTACCGCTGCAAAATCAAAGCTCCAGGATTCGCTCACTTGGTACGGGGAGTTCAAACTACCACAACACAGACAGAATTCACACCCTGAATTATTTAATGCAGTTGTTATAAATTATTCAATGTGTAAAACAGCTTCTTCCTCAAGGCTACTTATAGTTCATTAAGGACATTTATAAACCAGTATAATAGCATTTGTAAAAGAACACAAACCCAACCCTGCCTTCCCCTCTCTGTCTGTGTTGTAACATGTTTGTTCTTGGGACATTAACACACCAGACCGTCCCACACTGTTTTGGTTTCCGTATCAAATCACTTTATTTAAAGTGCATTGCACAAACGTGTCGCAACACAGATTTTATAAGAAAAGAGCTATGTATGATGCTTCTTTCGGTTTATAGTTGATTGATGGTTTTGCGACGTTGTCTTCCCCAGGCCGCCCTGGATATGATGGCTAAAGGACACATGCTGGCTGACGTAGTGGCCATTATTGGTAAGAAATGTTTCTATTGGGTCATGTTCAGTAGGACACACAGTAGCAAAATGTTTTGTGACGGTTAACACAAATCTGTGTTCTAATTGTATTAGTACCTCTGTTTCACAAACAATTCTCCCTGCTGAACACGACTCTTATGTTATCAGTCAACCATTGAATATCAGAATCCTTAGCAATGCAATTCATGTACACTGAACAAAAATATAAACGCAACATTTTCAAAGGTTTTACAAAGGAGTTAAGTTCATATCAGGAAATCAGTTAATTTTAAATACATTTGTTAGGTGCTAATCTATGGATTTCACATGACTGGGAATACAGATATACATGTTGATCACAGATGAGCGTGGATCAGAAAACCAGTCAGTGTCTGGTTTGACCACCATTTGCCTCATCTCCTTAGCGTAGAGTTGATCAGGCTGTTGATTGTGGCCTGTGGAATGTGGTCTCACTCTTCAATGGTTGTGCGAAGTTGCTGGATATTGGTGGGAACTGGAACACGTTGTCCTGGGCTGGCGTAGTTAGATGTGGTTGTGAGGCTGGTTGGACGTACTGCTAAATTCTCTAAAATTAGGTTGGAGGTGGCTTATGGTAGAGAAATGAACCTACAATTATCTGGCGACTGCTCTGGTGGATATTCCTGCAGTCAGCATACCAATTGCATACTCCCTCAAAACATGAGACATATGTGGCCTTGTGTTGTGTGACAGAACTGCACATTTTAGTGGCCTTTTATTGTCCCCAGCACAAGATGCACCTGTGTAATGATCATGCTGTTTAATCAGCCTCTCGATATTCCACATCTGTCAGGTGGATTATCTTGGCAAAGGAGAGATGCTCACTAACAGGGGTGTAAACAAATTTGTGCACATTTGAGAGAAATATGCTTTTTGTGCATATGGAACATTTTTGGGATCTTTTATTTCAGCTCATGAAACATGGGACCAACACTTTACATGTTGCATTTATATTTTTGTTCAGTGTAGTTCCTGTTCAATGTATGGTTGAGTTTTTTTTTTTCTTAGTTTTTTTTTTCTTGACAGGCACCCAGGACATTGTGTTTGGAGAAGTTGACCGCTAAGTTAAAACGCTTGACTGTTGAATGATGACACCCATGGTTCCACTCTGAAGAGGATTTCTCAGTGCTGTCTTTACTACCTTGTTTGTCTATCATTCACTGTACTGAGATTTTGACAGATGGGCCAACTCGTAATCATTGATGTATAATGCTGTAAACCTAATAAATATTTTATCTCTGATCGGTCAAATAGTGTGATTTCACTTATCAGTATCTTTGTAGTTAAGAAACATACAGTAAGACCTTCAGGGAAGTCATAGCTCAATGTTATTTCCGTTTTCAAAACACCATGTTGCACAAACCAACATGTGGTAAAGATAGAGTAAGTCGACAGAAACCGAAGCATTTCTAGGTCTTTCAGTCTGTCCTTCCTCCAACGCTGTCTGCAGGCCCACAGTCAGGGGAGTGGTCTGATCATAAAAAAATGGACTGAGCTCGACCACAACTTCCCCCCTGCTGCTCTACCCTGGCTTTCTTTGTAACACTGCGTCATCACCACACTAAACGAACCGACTCGTCAGCCCTGCTCAACCTATATGCTGGTTACTGACTGAGCAGTCCGACACCCGGTAAAAAGAGCTTGTCGCCGCTGTCTACTGTTGCGGTGTGTCCTGTTGTATCCTTGTTGCTGTGACAATGGGAGGCAGATTCCAGGTTCTTTCAGCTCTTCCTTTGTGGTTGAGCTTTGGCAGCGCTGGTGAGTCCGGAGTTTGATAAGTACAAACCTCTTGATGTTTGGTTGTGGACCTGTGCTATGAAAGTGTTATTTCTTTGTGGGATTAACAGTTTAACCTTTTGATTAGAATAATTCCAGCCAAATTTGGTCTCCCACTGGAGGAAATATTTTAAAGTAAATGATAAAGTATCATGGTGAGTCCCATGGTTGAGATCAGGGCTCATGTCCACAAAGCATTTCAGAGTAGTGCTGATCTAGGATCTGACCATATTATCTTATTCATTATGATCTACAAGGCAAAACGGATCCTAGATCAGCACTCCTACGCTGAGATGCTTTGTAGAAACAGGCCCAGATCTCAGGGAGTCCAGCAATTAACATAGTTTGAGTTAAAAATGCCGGTACATCACGTTCAAATCTTTTTACTGAAGACTGACATAAGTCCGTCAGTGAAAATATTTGAATGTGATGTACTGGTATTTGGAACTCGTCTAATATTATGTTGGTCATATTATGAATTATCAACCATTTAGTTGATAGAAACCCTGTAGCGACGCGTTTAAAATAATTGTTGAAGTGGGCATCATAATTTCTCCTTCCTGAAAAAATGAAGTAAATCATAGCTTTTCCTGTCTGTAAATGGTTTTGCTCATGACTGTTTTAACCTGGTTTTAGAAATTGATTTTTCATTATAACCAAATGGAGTTTGGAGCAAAAAAATTATTGTATATTGGTGTAGTATAGGTGATTCTGATTCACAGATATGAGGAAAGGAAACCAAAAGAGATCATAGAAAAATCAACCACATCACCCTAGTCCCGCCTCACACTTGCACACACACACACACCAAACTGATAATAAAGATAAAATAATCACATTTTCCATGTGAAAACTGAGAGACACTCAATTTGAAGATATGCCTACTTGTCAGTACAGAATGATATTAACCAAGATCATTTTTGACATGTGTATAGGAGTAGGTAGGTACTGTACCAGCCAAATGGGTAAGGAAAGATGACCGTGAGATCTATTTGACATACTGATTACTGGTGGTCACTTGCGATAACTGATATTGTCTGGTTGTTTTTACCTACCTTAGTTACATGCACTGTAAGTCGCTCTGAATAAGAGAATCTGCTAAATGACTAAATTGGTGGTCAAACCTCAGAGGACCATCCTGTAAATAGCAGTTCTTCTCCTCTGTCCTCAGCGGCCCTGGTTGAGCCTCAGATCTGCTACATCCTGGACGCCATCTTGTTTCTGTACGGTATCATCCTTACCGTGCTATACTGCAGGATCAAGGTACAGCTGCCTTGCCTTCTACACTCTAGAAATAGTTGTATACCCTTTCCCCAGATACTGTATATGCCTCATCACAATTATATTGTGGAGATCTACAGACAGTTAGTTCATTGGACGTCATTGTATAGTTTCTTATCTGACATGCACTGCCAACTGTAGGACCTTATGTAGACAGGTGTGTTTCTATCTGAATCATGTCCAAACAGTTGAATTATCCTAAAGTGGACTCCAATCAAGTTGTAGTGACACCTCAAGGATGATCAAAGGAAATTGGATGCACCTGAGTTCCATTTGGAGTGTCATAGCAAAGGAGTGTGAATACTTATGTAAATGAGATTTCTGTATTAAATTTTCAATAAATTGGCAAAACAATTCTAAAAAGGTTTTCACTGTCATTACGATGTATTGTGTGTACAGATGGGTGAGAGAAAAAAATCTATTGGATCCATTTTGAATTCAGGCTGTAACAACAAAATATGTAATAAGTCCAGGGGTATGAATACCTTCTGAAGGCACTGTAGATCTGAAAGATATGGATAGGTATAAACACTGATCTAAAAACCAATGTTCTCTGCAGTATGACTATGGTAGTAGCTCCACCTTGTCCTCTGGAAGGTTAGGTGGAATTTTCACCGTATTGCTTATACTTATCCAACCCATCCAATCGTTTCAGATCTACACAAATGCCTATAACAGCTTGGGGTTGATTCAGTTTCATCTGTCTGTCTGTCTTACCTCTATTTTTCAACACTCAGTATTTCACACAGATGGCTCCGGTGACTGGGACTGGGAAAGCAAAGCCAGTGGTGAGAAAGCCACAGTAACATGATCAACACTGTTAAACCCTATTAAACAAGCCCCTATGGCACCCAGATACATGAAACGAGCCCCTGCAGTTGCCCGGGGATCAAATCAATGTAATGTGAGATATGCTCCAAACCATTTTCTAGTCCTGTACAACGCAGACAAACACAACTACAGCTTTATAGTTGGTTGGGGGCAGGAAGGGATTTTCTGACAAACGTTTAACATTAAACCTAATAGCTTAATTTTCACACACTTTCTACAAAAAAATATGCCACACCTGTACTCACACACAAGCGCATCCTGTTTCAAGATGTTGCATGAATAGTGATTTAGACATTTTCCTCAGTGTTTGTGTTTTGTAATGGTGTTTCTCTTTCACTCTGACACAGAATGCAGAGGAGAGCATCTATACGGTGAGTTGGTGATGGTGATCTTAGTTGATGTGTGGAATTTCAATTGTAGGTCCTTGCTTAATTATATTTTTTCTCGGTATCTCTTTCTCTCTCTCTCTCTCTCTCTCCTATCAGGGATTGGCTCCTCATACTGCAGACACCTACCAGACCATCGGTCAGAAGAAAGGACTGCACTAGTCGAGGATGAGTTGAAGACGGAGAAAGTTTGAGTCTTTCCATTTGTTAAATCACTTTTGTCTTTTCAGGCATTTCCCATGCATCTTATGTATTTTATTTAACATAGCTTTTGAGCGAAAATGTAACGTTTTTAAAAAACATTTATTTGCAATTCATATGTGAAAGCCTCCTTTGTATGTTGTGGTATGTGTCTCGAAAGAGAGAGAAACGTGAGAAGAGCAAAAGAGGGAAGAAGTTGAGCAGTGGGTAAAAATGTATTTACGATTGTTTTGACAGTAGCTAGGTTTGCATCCAATTTGCGACAGATTTTCATGTAAATGTTATAAAATCTGCATAAAATAATATGCGCATTTTCCCACCAGATATGTTTTACTGACTTTATGAGGATACAATCCTGTGCGTGATGACGTAGTGCACGTAAAATATATTTTACAGTTAAATTCCCATGTACCGAATGAAAAATACAATTTCTATCGCATTTTCGACTCTACTGATAATTAGTCACAAAAACTGTTGCATTGAATAGAAAATGTACCCGAGTTGGTCTTGGCACATGCGCTCTAGCCAACACCTAGGTGCGGGTAGGCTACCTATTATGAGATCATTATGAATAAGAGCGATATTATTTGTATTGGTCAAACCTAATCATCGTTCGTCATCTCACCGGTATAAGACCCTCGATGTTAATTGTATAGGAGCAAGCAAGCATTCACCATCCTGTGAAGTTCATTATTTATTTCATCTGTAGCCAAATAAACTGCATGCTGTCCCGAGTCGGAGTGGGAGAACCACACAACATATAATTTCGTGACTCACAAATTTACTTCGATATGATGGGTATTATATCAATATTTGCGCAGAAAACGTTTCCACCGCCATTTATCGCATAATTAATTTTACCGACACAAAAGTATCCCACCATGTCGAACGAACAAATTGTCTGTCAGTATAAGATTGTACAGGTGTTCCTGTCAAAAATCTCCCCCCTTCCAGAATCCCCCCCACCTTCTAATTTCCTCCATTTTGTGGCTAGAGTCAAATACTTTCTGTGGCACACATCAGAGTCAAATACTTTCTATAGAACAAACTTCACGTCGGGATAGGCAACTGAAATTAATAATCAATGTATGTGTGTTGTAATTAAACAAAGGAGGGAGTAAAATGTTGGCAAATCAGTAGCGGATTTAGGAACGGGGGGGATCCCGGCACAACACCGGCATTTCATGTTTCCATAGCCCGGTCGTGACTTTTTTCATGCGGCAGGTAATTCATCTGCATGAAATGGTTGGATGGAAAACTTGTTTGTGCAGCCTATGTCTTCTTTATATGATACTTATACGGAGGTTTTTTAGATCTAGCTCGAGATTTATGTTTTTGGTATTTTCAAAAAGAAGGTCTCATATGTTTTTATATAGGTTCATATACCGTTTTATCAAATCATGTACAGTTTTTAACTATTGATATTGGTGTTCTGGGTATATTTTTGGTATTTTCAAAGTTTATATGGTGCTTTTATAATACATTCTAATAAAATATCAAACTGATGGGTCTGTGGTAGGGTATTTTGCTATTTTCTTTCACACAGTTGATGCATTTAGCTCACGCTATTTCAGAGGCTGATTTCCGTTTCACCGAAGCCATGGCAACTGATCATGGCCCCCGGCCACACACTGTCCGACTCACATCCTCTTTGTGGCCACAGCAAAGTTTCTGTCATGTGTGTGTCTGTGTGCGCGGTCTTGTCCGTTCTGCCGCTCTAGGTGAGACAAATGTCTTTGCCTATACCCCTGCGAATCTAGAACAGTCACAGTAAGCAAAATAACAATGAAAATAAGTCTAAAATATGTATTTGACAGACTTTGAAGTTAGGTTAATTTTAGGTTCTTAATGAAAGTTGAAAATATGTATTTTCCGGACGTTTAAAATACGTATTTTCTGGATGTTGAAATCAGGTTCATTTTCGGTACTGAATGAAACATGAAAATACATCTTAATGAAGAGTAAAGTAGGGTACAATGCAGTACATTATACTGTACTGAACTATACTTTTCTTTACTGTACTCTGCTGTCATCTACTGTGCTGTCCAAACTTGTGAAACAGATGTCGATGATTGGTTCAGATTTGTCCATGTTCATGGATGTTGAAATCAAGGCCGGTCTGGAATTGAAGGATACAAAACTTGAAACTACTGATTATCATAACAATTTAGCCCACTGGGTGAAACTCCTAGACAGCAGTTGTGAGTAGCCTGATTTTCCATTCCATACTGTCATTTTTTTTTAACCTGTCTTGTTTTTAGGATATCACGTTTGTTAACATGCCATATTCACATCAAAGCGCTTTTAAAAAACTTTGATTCGGCGCCATTTAGGTTAGGCTATTTGATCAGAGAAACGTGCATAATGTAAAACGTGTCTCGTGACATTGTCAAAATTTCACCTCCACTCCAGTCTGTAGGCTACAGAAAATACCATATACTCTTTCTAACGTAGGCTATATGCTACATGATTTATGTTAGACCATTTTTTGCCGAAAGTTGGTGGAGCGCCACAGCTGGTCACCTCCAACCGCACCCTGGAGAGGCGTGCTCCGCTTGGACAAGCAAAATATTTACAAGTGGGCACTGCTTATCACGGGCGGCATCAGCGCTCACATTCCACTGGGTAAGAGACATTTTTATTATTTTTGGGCAGAATTATGCAAGGCTTTATCTGTTGTTGGAGGTACGTCTTGGTCAGTTTAGCTCGGAAAATGCCGCCCTCGTCAATCTGCCGTAGGCGGCCGCCTTCTGCTAGTGGGTTTTGACCAGAGCCAGTGACTCTTGACAACGCTTCGCTCCAATGCTTAGCTTCGTTGGAAATTTGCAGAGCTCAACGTTTTCTACAGCTCAGTTAGCAGGGTTCTCGCTGCTCACCTTTATTGAGAGCACCTTGACTGCCTGCGTCACTGCTTGGTATGGAAACTGCTTGGCATCTGACCATAAGGTGCTACAGAGGGTAGTGCATATGGCCCAGCTCCCTGCCACCCAGGACCTCTTGTTTTAAATATACTTAATTATCAAAAGTAAATGGAATTGCTAAAATGAACTTAAGTATCAAAAGCACCATCAATGTTTTATTGACGATTGCCAGGGGCACACTACAACACTCAGACATCATTTGCGAACAAAGCATTTGTGTTTAGTTAGTCTGCCAGATCAGGGGCAGTAAGGAAGACCAGGGATGTTCTCTTGATAAGTGTGTAAATTGGATAATTTTCGTGTCAACAGGTAACAAGTACTTTTGGGTGTCAGGGAAAATGTATGGAGTAAAAAGTACGTTATTTTCTTTTGGAATGTAGTGATGTAAAAGTTGGCAAAAATAGTAAAGTACAGATACTCCAAAAAACGACTGAAGTTGTGCTTTAAATAATTTTTTACTTAAGTACTTTACATCACTGCGCACGGCAAGCAGTACCGGAGCGCCATGTCTGGGACCAAAAGGCTCCTGAACAACTTCAACCCCCACTTGATTAACTGTTGAACAGTTAATGAAATGGCTACCCGGACTATTTGCATTGACCCCCTTTTTTATGCACTGACCGTCTTGCAGCGGCTCTATGCACACAACACACACACAACACACACACACGCTCACACACAACACACACACGCTCACACACACACACGCTCACACACACACACAACACACACACGCACACACACACAACACACGCTCACACACACACACACGCTCACACACAACACACACACACACACAACACACACACGCACACACACAACACACACACGCTCACACACACACAACACACACACACAACACATACACGCTCACACACACACACTCACACATAGACACATTTTCACAATCTTCACATATGCTGCTACTCTGTTTATTATCTATCCTGATTGCCTAGTTACTTTTACCACTACCTACATGTACATATTATCTCAACTACCTTGTACTCCTGCACATTGACTCTGTACCGGTACTCCTTGTATATAGTCTCGTTATTGTAATTTTATTGTTACCTTTTCCTTTAAAAAATTTTTGCAAATGTTTCATACTTTTTGACTCTGCATTGTTGGGAAAGGGCGCGTAAGTAAGCATTTCACGGTAAAGTCTACACCTGTTGTAGTATGTTTATGTGCCATTTTTTCAATTTTTTTTAATTGTTGGTGAAAACCCAACATAATGGGCGGAACCGCCCTGTGTGTGTGTGTCCATAGACATCAAAACCAGGGTCTGTCCTTGCACATTTACAGAGAACCAATGGGTACCTAATGTAACCCAAGGCAGCAGGCATAAAAGAAACATACTGGTCTTGAGGAGAAGAAGGTTCTCTACTGCACTGTTCAACCAATCCAGTAAATGTGGAGGAGGAGTTAAGATGGAGCGTTACCTTATTAAAATCCAAAAGAGGAAGTCGTGTCACAGGCTCTCTTTCCATTTCCCCTGAAAACCGGAACATCCGGTTGTTGGCATGAGGATTCGGCAGAGGCTAAGGGCTAAGCCAGCGTTTCCTAAACTCGGTCCTGGGGACCAAAGGGTGCACGTTTTGGTTTTTGCCCAAGCACTACACAGCTAATTCAAATAATCAAAGCTTGATGATGAGTTCATTATTTGAATCAGCTGTGTTGTGCTAGAGCAAAAACCAAAAAGTGCACCCCTTGTCGTCCCCAGGACCCGGTTTGGGAAACGCTGGGCTAAGCCTAACGCTAATGTCTGATGTAGTTGACATGTAATGCTGAGTGTATACCACAGGATGGCGACGATGCTGTACCAGCTACATGGCCACTGTCAATTGAAAGGAGGAAACAGTGAAGAGGGAGTATATAAAGGGTAGTCCGTTTACCCAACTGAAAATGCCTGAGGGCTCCTAACTGTTTTAGAGGTTGACATCCTTCTTGAACCCCTTCAGTAGAGATGTCATTCTGCCGGAGCTAAAATGGGAGACATTTCCCTTACCTTTCAACTCTTTTTCATCCACAGTTCCTGAAATTACCCCACTTATGTAGATGTCAAGCAATGAAACTATTTTTTTCCCCTGGTGCCTAAAGGGATAGATGTAGATCATGGTATTTTGTAGATAGGATACACCTAGATCATGGTATATTGTAGATAGGATACACCTAGATCATGGTATATTGTAGATAGGATACACCTAGATCATGGTATATTGTAGATAGGATACAGCTAGATCATGGTATATTGTAGATAGGATACAGCTAGATCATGGTATATTGTAGATAGGATACAGCTAGATCATGGTATATTGTAGATAGGATACAGCTAGATCATGGTATATTGTAGATAGGATACAGCTAGATCATGGTATATTGTAGATAGGATACAGCTAGATCATGGTATATTGTAGATAGGATACACCTAGATCATGGTATATTGTAGATAGGATACACCTAGATCATGGTATATTGTAGATAGGATACACCTAGATCATGGTATATTGTAGATAGGATACATCTAGATCATGGTAGATTGTAGATAGGATACACCTAGATCATGGTATATTGTAGATAGGATACACCTAGATCATGGTATATTGTAGATAGGATACATCTAGATCATGGTAGATTGTAGATAGGATACACCTAGATCATGGTAGATTGTAGATAGGATACA